>NC_030433.2:1010000-1145000 GCF_001660625.3 Ictalurus punctatus
ACGTGGGTCGACTGTAACACCGCTCAGGAAAAAAGACTTGCTGTAAATGTACGTGTAGATCAGGAAATTCAGTGTTAAACCGTGTGTGTGTGTGTGTGTGTGTGTGTGTGTGTGTGTGTGTGTGTGTATATTGATATAGCTGTGAGTGTGGATTGGAACAGATGAAGTAACTCCAATCGATCAACAGACTTTAACGTGTAATCGATGATGCAGAGCGCATAAACACCGTCACCTTTTTAAAAAATTTATTTCTTTTCTTTTCAAAGTGCTGTACAATTAGCTCGAACAGGCGTTACCCCTGTACCACAGGTCACACCGAAAACTGCACACAGATCAGATTTCCAACATGTATGCAACCTATCATTAGAGAAATACTTCAGGTTTAGCTTGTGTGGTTTCTTTTGTTAGATTTATTATTTATTAATTTTTTTCCACAATTATGTTCAGCGAGACTAGAAGTGACGTATATGGACGCAACGTAGTCGCGGTCGCGGACGTGCATTTTTAGAGAAAACGAACGTCTTACGACTGTGCCAGCTCTGCTCTGTGAACTCTTACGCAGTACACACGCTCCTGTGGGGAATATTGATAAATAATGTTCACACGCTCTGGCTGAGCGCCTCTGAGCTGGAGAAAAGGGAACTTGAAGCCCGTTCTCGGTTTTCATTTTAGCGGTAGCTTCACGTAATGAACTGTGTGTCTGCGTGGACGTGAGGCCACAGCGTCACTGTCGATTCTGAATCGCGTCAGGAGCAGGAAAACCCTTTTACGGATAGAGAAAGACAGGCACACGGTGGCGTTGTATGGCGTGTAGTATCTAACAGATCTACTGACACTTCGTGAAGCGTGCGCTAGCATTGTCCTTCGTGTTGTTTTGAATTCCTTCACTTAAGGCACTTCCCCACGGGTGAGTGGTGATGGAGTGTTAATAACATTCTCTCTCTCTCTCTCGTTCTAACTCTCACGGTCGTGTTTTTTTTCTACTCGGCAGCTTTCAGGGCTAACGGACAGTCAGAGCGAGGTCACAGTGGTCGGTCGCGGCGAGTTGGAATCGCTACACGGAGAGGGGGTGGAGCTCGCTTGCGGATTGAGCTCGGGGTTCGTGTTCTCGGTCAGTCTGCAGAGTTGCTCCTCTCCCTGGCGGATGAGTTCGTCCAGGTGGCGCTGGCGGATGAGCAGCGCCGGTTTGGCGCGGATGTAGCGCCGGTAGTCGTGCAGTTGCGCGGTGTTCAGATAGCCGCCCAGGAACTGGAGCACGATGCGCTCACGTCGGTCCAGGTTCTCTTTCAGCTCACGTGCGTCTTCCTGTTGACTGCGCAGCTGACTTTGTTTCTGCTGCAAGGATGCCTGCACACACACACACACACACACGTATACATACACCAGCTCAAATTTCATTAAAGCAGTTTTTAAAAAAAAATCTTATATACAATATCACGATGGCTGTAAAAGCAACTAGGAGATCAAAAGGTCGGGATTAGTAGCAAACATACACTCGAGCAAATTTATAACAGGGCTCACTGAATAGTTTGATGAAGATGAAAATGATGTAAATCGATACAGAGTTCGGTGTGAAGGTATGGCCTTCACAGTCACCCGAGCTCCACCCGATGGGAGATCTGGGTCCTGTGTGTTAGACAGTGCTCTCTACCACCATCACAACACCAAGATCATTTGGAAGAACGGTGTTGAGTACGAGTGTTAAACTATTACTGAATCATGAGTCCAGTACAGTGAAATCACTTTCTTCGTATATTCCATGTTGTCAGAAAGTGCAGTCAGAGTGCAGGGTGATGCGCCGCTGCTGGAGGAGCAGTTGAGGGTTAAGAGCCTTGCTCAGGGGCTCGACGGTGGCAGCTTCAAACTCCAGACCTTCCGATCCTATAACCTTAACTAATGAGCCTCCACCGCCCCTAAAATTGACCTTGCTTCCGCCCCGTTTCAAATCAGAAGCCTTTTGCATCGTAGGCAAACTTGATAACCACCACATTTACCTTCACGTTTACAGCATTAGGCAGACGCCCTTATCCAGAGCAACTCACAGAAGTGCTTCGTCATCCCCGTCAAAAACTCATCTCATGCTAGTACGCGGAGGAGATAGTACAACAGGCTGCTTTTTATTATTAGTGTTCCATTTTTCAAGTCTTTACTGAAGAGCTAGGTCGTTAGTAGACTCGGCGACTCACGCAGCCGGGGGAGGCGGATCCCACCACGGTGTCGGTGCACAGAAGAGTCTTCATGCACGTCTTCCTTGTGGTGCAAGGAACGTGCTACAGAGCAGAGTTCGATAAGTGCCTTCAGGCAGGTATGACTGATCTGTTTAGGCATTGTAGATGAGCATGGGTGTTTTAAATTTGATGAGGAGCGATATGAGACGACTCGGGGAGGCCGAAACCAAGTCCTGCAGAGGTTACATGGCACCTACTGTAGCGGCAGACCTACTAGGAGTCAGTTGCAGTAGTCCGATCAGAATTAAAAGGGACTGAACAAGCACCCGAGTGGCCTCTGTGGACAGAAAAGGCCAGATGCTTCTGAGGTTGTAAAGGAGAAAGCTGCAGGATCGAGTCAGGTTCGCAGTGTGATGAGAGATCATTAGTTGCTTGTCCAGAATTACGCCACGGTCGCGTGTTATCACACGGTCTCTAAACAGACAAATGGCCACACTATGGGAACTAGGGGTTACTTCGATTAACACCCAAACCCTGGGCCCCATTTATCAATCTTTTAGCAAAGTTTTTTGCTGGAAAATTTTTTCCAACAAAACGCCATAAGTTCAAGCGCACAGACAGCTGGGAGTACGAAATAAACGACAGGGTTAAAGACTGAAATGTAGAACTGGAAGTTATTTTGATCCACTTCTATACCAAGAAAAATATAGAATATAATAATAATAATAATAAGCAAGTGCTAAATCTTCCATCAGCTGAGGCATTTGTACGGCTTACAGCTGTATATATAAAATATATATATGTTTTGCAATGGAATATTTAAAGGACAACAATAATAACTGTGGGGAGGAATTCCTTCAGGAGGAGGGGATTAAAAAACAGTCCTGCACTCAAAGGGACGTTACAATAAAGCTCAATAAAACCCCCTTTTTCCCAGCATTGTATTACACAATGTGCACTGGCTATAAAACTGGCCCGACTACCAGAGTATATTTAGCCTGCTTTCTTCTAGCGTTCGCCTCTCGGCTGTTTTTTCCCTCCACCCGACTAGTCGACATCTCCCCACAGTAGCAACTATTCTACACGACACCTAATGGCGACGGTTCCCAGAGGAATCTTGAACTGATGTAACTAACCGGATCTAGCGATGAACGAGTCGGTTCTTAAAAAAGTACAGATCTTATGGGCCTTTCGCTAAATATTTACCAGTAGATCTCATATTAGTGATTACATAATCACATTTAGTGCAACTTGAACCAGTCACAATACAACCAGTAAAACGTCCCACCGTCTGTTTAGAACAATTTATATATTGTTATATTGTTGGAAAGACAATTTCAGTTCAGTTCAGTGGCACGTACTGTACTCTTTATCGGCTTTACATTAGGACAACGACGGCTATTTACGCAAGTGTTATAAAGCACGTTTTATTTGTATAAATGTGAGCGTTTTGTTCCTTACCGAACTCATCTTTAAACAGTGATTATAGCTCACGTAGAGGATATTTTAAAAAATAAATAAATAAAAAGAACTCTCAGGCTAGAGGAAATCTGTTAGATGGGTATGAATTAGGCTTCTGTAATGACTTGTAGTATATTTCCTAATTTAAGCCTTAGATCTTTCTCTTGTCTTGTCTAAACTTTTGCACAATATCCTGTATATTCAAACTAAATAAATATATACGAGTTTAACTATGGCAGCTTCTTTGGACAGACAAGTATTACAGATACTGTACGATTACGGTCGGCTCATTCTGATTTTGGGAAAAATCTAGTGTGCACGTGTCTTTTCTCGTAGCATGTTCTGAGCAGTATCCCAGATTAACAAAATTCCGGTGTAGCACAACATCAGCATCATTCCCATTATAAAATACTACCCCTGATATAGATATTAATACAGATACTATTCTTTACACCGGATCTTATTTCAACCAAGTAGTTCAAATGTAAATCTGGCGCCACCTGGTGTCCACTCCACTGAACATCTCTCGCTTAAATCATGCTTAAAAAAAAACGGACTCAAAATGACACTTTTCATGTTACTTCACAATATCTAGCTACATACCTTCAATCGGTGTGATTATAAGGACAAATGTACGCTTGTACCAAAATGAAGCGACAATGTAAATATCATAACATTTTTAGTTTGGGAGCAGCTAACACAACACCCTCTGGGTGTGTTTTCTAGTTCCTGTTGTATGAATCAGTTTATTTAATAAGTAGATATTAATATAAATGGGATTGACAGTATAATGGGATATGTAATAAGCATTAGGCAGTGCTGTTTAATGAAGGTAGGTTTGTTAATGACAGTATCGAGTCAGCATCAGGAAAACATGATGTCATTTGGGTGTGATTTGTGAACTATATAATATTTCGGCCGTATGCAAATCAGACAAAATGTTTTGTAAATGGACATATGTATTCTCATTTACTATACGGTGAAAGGATTTAGATATAATAAAATAAGAAGTAAAACAGGAAGGACGTGTGATTTACGAATTCTTACAGAGTCTCCTAAGGTCCTCTGCTAGTCTCTAAAGCTTGCGGATGAATTTAAATATCTGCCCTCTCTTCTCTCACATCACACGTGGCAATGTCTATTACGAAGTAATGAGTTATGAGTAATGGGTGTGAAGCAGAACACTAACACACCCAGAATGAGATGAGTGTGTCTCTAAACGGGGTGAAGCAGTAGCACCCACAACTACACTCCCATCACATCCACACTGAATCGATGAAATATTTATTAGTAAGCTAATGACTGTAAACACACTGGAGTTCGTCTGTCGATTTCAACGAAGACCGAAGTTTCCATTTCTGCCTCCATTATGGAGAACGCAAACTGGGACCCGACTTGCGCATGAATTGGATTAAAGTGAGGAAGACCTGCGCAGCATGGGCCTCACTCTCACTTCCCGCTGATCGCCGTGATCCAGTGGTAAGACTGAGTCAAGACGACGGAAGATGGCCCCCGGGCGCAGTGATTCATACACCCGTTCATACACTACGGACACTTTTGGAAACGCCAATCCACCTACCGTGCATGTCTTTGCACTGGGGGAGGAAACTCCCAACCCTGGAAATGTGAGGCGAACGTGCTAACCACTAAGCCACCGTGCGCCTAGACTGTAAAAACACACACACACACACACACAAACACACAAAACCTTTCCACACAGTCTGCTTACTATATAATTCCTCTGAATAGTATCGCGTGTTCAGCATTTACTGATTATTAGGGAAACATAAAACTGCCTATGAGCGGCGGTTCTGTGAGCGGCGGTTCTGTGAGCGGCGGTTCTGTGAGCGGCGGTTCTGTGAGCGGCGGTTCTGTGAGCGGCGGTTCTGTGGGGGGAAATGCCTTGTTGATAAGATAGGTTCGAGAAGAATGGTGAGACCGGATTGAGCTCACAGGAAGCCTGTGGAACATCAAATAATCTCTCTTTACACTCTTGGTGAGCAGAAAAAAGAATCAAAGACTGTACAACACGCCTGGGCCCCATTTCCCAACAAACACTGATTAGTGTTTATAGTGTAGTGTGTTTCTGAATTTTTAATACTGATGTTTAATACTTTTGAGAGTGGAAAAGACTTAAGTAGTGGAATTCAACTGGAATTTTGATGACCCGATAGAGCGACTGTGCAGAGTCATCATTCGTCCGTAATGAGATAACGGTTTGTTCATCTTATGGATGTAGACAAGACCATTTCCTGTTTATCCACCCAGTTTACGTGCTCGGGGTCTAGTCAGAGGATCGGCACTAAATCCCTGTTTATTTACTTTCTTCATTTGGAATTTTTAGAGTATAGTGTTGTGTGTTCCTTGAAATGGCGGTTTAATGGAGTCGCTTTACCCAACCGTTTCATTAAGCGCTTAATATTTCACAACACCTAGAACCAAAGTGCAATAAATACAGCTCTATAACGTGGTTACAGGACACAGACTAGCTTCAGGACTGAACGTCTCACCCTCTCGTCCGTGCTTCCCTTCTCTGGCTCCCCCTGCAGGGCGTTAAGGGCGTTCTCCACACGTGCCAGACGTCCGCTCAGAGAAAGCAGGAGGTTGACGATTTTTTCTAAGTCGCCGATAAACATACGGTACTTCTCACTCTCGTTGGGTTTGCAGTGCTCCTGCACCAGCGCCTCTATCCTGCAGCCCAGAGCACTGTAGCACAGCTGCTCCTCGACCAGTCTCTCTCTCTCCATCCGCAACGCCTCTAAGCTCACGGTCAGAGCCTGCAGGAGCGCCACCTACAGGAGCAGAGGATACACTGTACTAAACGCAACCTGCAGCATCTACAGGTTTATGATTTGATCATTCGTTTTCTTTGATGGGACTCAAATGAACGGATGCCGGCAGGACTTCTTAGTTCGAGTTCTCTACTGAAAAAAAAACCCCCCGAACATTTTGAGACAGGACTATTCCTTTAAAAACAATGTTACTGTAGTTGTGTCCAGAAATATTATGAATGGATGGGGATCAAACCTTCTTCTCATTCAAATTGGATTCTTCTTTGTCCAGATCAGTCTCCATCTGTCCATGAACAGCTTTCACATGAGCCTCAGGAGCAACACACACCGCATTCTGAGCACTGTGTGAGGTAACACACACACACACACATACGCACACATACGCAAAGTGAGATAGTGCCAGAAAATCTGATTACAAATGAACTAGATTCCACTCAGCAAACAGGGCAGAAGTAACTGACACACTCGTGCACACACAATGCCATCAATGACGCATATTTCCAGACAGACCAGCCAGTGCGTCACGTCTGTCCTAATCAACGCACATGCAAACACCCACCGCAGGTTTTATACGTATATAATGAATACGATACGTCCTAGCTCGTAGATATACACCGTCATTCAGGAGAATCTACTTCCTGATATCCGGTGAAATAAAATAGAGACGTCAGACCTTTACATGAAAACGTTTCAACCATGCGACAAAACTCTGCAGGTCATATTTTTAACGACAACAACATTTTAATTCAAACTTATGTAAGGGATTATTGTAACAGATTAGAAAGACGAGCATTTAGCCATGGAACCCCGGCAGAAAGATTTCATCTCTATCAAGCTGAATATGTTCCAGCCCTTCACCGCTAGGTGTTAGTGTTGTCGTGTTACTCCGTGTAGAATTCTTTAAATACCAGAAAACCTTCAAATTAAACACGACTTGACACCGTAGTCAAATTTTGGTATGCCATCTGATTAATTAATTTATTAATTAATGAATCCCCCTATCCCATCAGACATCCAATAATAATAATAATAATAATAATAATAATAATAATAATTTCCCATAATACCCCTAAAAAAACTTGTTTCTCCATACCTGTCACCTGCATGACTGCTGCTATTCTTCGCTTGGTGCCATAGAGCAGATGAGCAGGAGGGAAAGATGTCCTCCATCAAGTCCAACATAGTGGTGCTTGCCCAGATGTTCAGAAGAGGAGCAAGTGCCTCGTCTCGGCACGCCAGCTCCCGAGCCAGAGTCTCCACCCGCACTTCTGCCTCCGTGCGCTCCCTCCTGGCCAGCAATGGAAACTCAGGGCTTTCTGCAAGCTCTTCTGCCTCAGCTTCAGAGGTCACAGCAGCGACGCTGGTGATATCCCGCTCAGAGGTTCCTGACAGGGACGAGAGGTTACGCAGCTGACGAACGTCTCTGTCTCGGTGGGCATTTGTGACAGACGGATGCTCAAAGACGCTGTAATGCAAGCGTGCAAGGTCATTAGTTCATCTTTATCATTTGATGTATTACAAATAATAGATTCATTCATTCATCTTCAATAACCGCTTCATCCTGGTCACGGTCATGGCTATTTTCATCACTAGAAATTAAGGCCTGTTGCCGTGATGCGGATGGAGCAATACCACGGGGGGTATTAAATGCAATGCCGAATTCTCTTAAATAATGTGTGTGTGTGTGTACCTGTTTAGATTTTGTGATTCTTGAGGCACTGTGACGTCAAGTGCCTCTTCCTTTACTTGAGGCTGGGTCAGCGGGTAGGGAAACGGAGGTTCCTCTGAGGAGTTTCCTTCTCTTCTTGACAGTGGGTGTAGTGGTGGAGAGGTTGGAGACAAAAACACCTCATCATCCCCCTGTGAAACAGTTGCAGTTGAGGCGAAGCCGGTACTGGACTCTGAGATCCGCAGAGAGGTGAGGGACCTTATGGGAGAGGTGGATCGTTTGGGAGAAGTGGGCGATTCAGAATGGCGTGGGTTGAAAGAGAAAGACGTGAGTGACTCTGCATCTTCTTGGTGTGGAAGTGAAAGGTCATGGGCTGTCTTCCCAGAGTCGTTCGGAGCGTCTTCGGAACGGTTCGCATCGGCAGAATTTTGATCGTCCGTTCCTGACAACGAACTCGTTCGATTTTCAGGGACGGTGCCTGGGAAAGTGATGGAATCTAGGTTGGGTTGGCACTGTGCCTTGTTGGTACTCTGCCACTCTGAAGAGGAGAAAGGACAGGGCAGTCCGACAGAAGCTGCCAGGCCTGAGGCGCTGTGGGATCGGGGTCGGTCCGAGTGGCGCTGTCGTTCCCTCCTTATCACGGGCGGGTTCAGCTGATTCAGACCTGGGTTCAGCAGACAGCTCTGCTCCAGACCAACTTCACTTGATGACTTTTGTGTGACCTCAGGTCCCACATTCCCTGACAGCCTGTTCCACATACAGAAAGAAAAAAAAAAGGGTTCGCAATACGACAGAAACACCATATTCGCAGACATCTTTACAATATACAATGTGTATCTGATATCTAAGTTTGGTGAACAAAGCACCGATCATTCAAGACATACGCTACAAAAAAAAAAGGTCTAAGACATTCTTAAGCAATATTTACAAATTATATGAAGAGAAAATGTGTGGTTTTGTCCAATTTTCTCCCAGTTTGGTCATTTGCCAGCTCCCACTCACTAGCCAGCATTCCCATACCAACCAGGGAGGGTGAAGGCTAACACGTGCTGCCTCCAAAACACGTGAAACAAGCCAGCACATCTTTTTGTCCCACAATTCATCCTACATCACACATTCAGAGGACAGTGCTACCTCCTCTGCAGACATATAAGCTCAGAGATTGGACAGTTTTGCTCTGATTGACAGAGAAGAAAGTAACGCCATCCCTCCCACCCAGACAGCACTGCCGATTTACTCTCTTGGACTTTCAGCCAAAGGTGGAATCACATATCAGGATTCAAACTCCCGGCGATACCGCTTTTCTGTTTCGCCAACATCGAGTTCATAACGATGCCATATTGATATCATTCCGCACGCTATCCCAGCATGTTTATGTTAAAACATGTTTACAGTTTCCAATCGTACTGTTAAATATTCCATATAAAAGCAACTCTACAGGATCAGCTCCAAAATGGCAACAGCGACACTAACCAACTGAACCATGGTTTCTGCGGTTAGGGAAACCACAGAAACATAGGGACACAACACAGATAACAATAGCTTAGTGTTTATGAGTTCTGTGTTTTGGGTGCAGCACTTCTCATGTGATATTGTAGGTGGAAGGGCAGTGACTTGGGCCAGTTGGCTCGTTTACAAGACAAAAGCGAAACGGAACCAGACAAAGGACTGTTCATGTTTATATGAACAAACGCACGCACGCACGCCCACATACACACCTGTTTTCTTTAGAAACACTCCCGAACAATCTGAGGTCTCCAGCCAAGACATCCTAGAAGTTAAAAGAACAAGGAAACATAATTGGGGAGGTGAACAGCAACAGGGGAATGAATCAGACCAAAGGAAGTTAACCATTATACTGTAATTACAAAGGCAGAAGTCTTCTGGGTCCAAAGGGGCAGTTAAGTGAGGCATTATGTGATTACTAATCAACCCACTATGGTTAATGAGAAATATTAGAAACTTCCACATGCTTACCCGGTACAAGGAAATTTAGTTTTGCTGTGCAAAAGTCTTAGCCACCATATATTTTTTTTTAGTACAAACTTTGTTATAGATTTTTCATTTGATGACTTCTACATTAACGAGTCAATACAAAAAACGTTAGTTTTCCAGCACTTATTAAATGTCACAGAAAAATGTTTGTATGTCAGTACAGAAAGCAGCGCATTAAGTGGTAAGAGACACTTCTCATATAAAATACGAGTGGATTCTCATGTGGTGGATTTCTCTGCAATAATAAGAAGCGAGTGTGACGGTCAAAGGCTCCAGAAGAACCGTGTCTGGTTCTGCAAGATGCTCAATAACACTCACAGCTCAGGTCCTTATAAACCTGCACTCATTCTACCTCAGACTACAAATATCGCCTTTGTTTCCTTTATTACTGTTTACTGCTCTTTGTAGTATTTTTGTTAAATGGAGAAACATTTCATTTCATTATTTTCTGAAGGCATCTGGTCTTGTTTGATCTGCTAATGTAGAACCATTTCATCTTTCATATATGTAAAGTTAAAACAACTGCACAGTGTAGTGTACATCATACAGATTTGATGGGGAAATACGGGTTGGAATTTTAGCAACAACTCATTTAAGACTGGAAAGTCATTTATACTGGCATTGTGATGTCATAACTCTTGACCTCAAAATTCATGCTCTGTCTTCACTGGTTGTTGACTGTCAACGATCTGTCAATGATTCTACAAGATGTGCATTAAAATGGGTTGCGCATGTCTATAATAACTGAAACACTTTGGAGTCTTTGTGTTCGGAGCTTGTTTTGATTCACCATCTCTTGCAGACCCCGTCGTAGCTAACGGTCATGTGAAAAATGTTTATGCGCAGGGTAATTGCTCTCAGAGATAAGCGGAGCTCCTTAACCATGTCAAATGTTTTATGCCTGAATCTGTGGCAGTTTGTTCATTATCTCCCACGACTACTCCCTGTAGTCACAGAGGAACTGTGTTTATCATTTTAGCACATCTGTCAGAGCCATGCCTGCCGCCAGGCTCAGTGGCACCAAACAGGAAGTGAAGAGATTTGAATATTTCCTGTAGTGGGCACCAAGTTGATTCTTCATCATCCTTAACTGAGAAAAAAGAGGGACAACCCCTTTCACCTCCTCACGACATAGAAACATGGGTTTGATCATGTCCTCTTAGGGCGAAGCGAAATGTTTCCTATCTAAGTTTTATTTACCGATATTATTATTTTAAAGAACTTTTTCTTTACTTTGTCTTTTCAACATTTCAAATGCTAAAGCATGGGCCATAATGATGAATGGTATAAATGATCTGATACCCAAATATGAAAGTTTTGTACAGTGCTAATGTCATAAGATCTTAAAGCAAGTTCATTACCATGTTGTAGTTCTCCACAGCTGGAGAGGATTTTGATCTGAAGTGCTGAGAAACAGGACGACCTTGATTGCGATCCAAGAGGTCCTCTGCTGAAGCTGATTTCCCTGAGCTTCTGGCTGGAACAGGTCTTCCAAAAACTTCATCCAAGCTTTGGCTAGCAGGGGCATTGGGGAGGGGAGCCCAGGTTGGACATGGAACATGGCCTGGAATGGTTCTCTTTGCTTGCCTTTCTGGTTTCTGTGGTTCTGCACTCTGTGGTCTAAAGGCAGACTGATAGATTTCAGATTGAGTCTGAGTTTGGGTGTTCCTGTTAGTGTGCACGGGATATTGTGTATTGGCTGTAATAGTGAACGGCTGGCAGTTATCCTCAGAGATACCCTCTCGTCCTGGCTCCTGAAGACAGCCCATGCTAGTGGTGGAGGTTCGGCTTTGTGAGTCTATGGAGGAACAGGAAGTCGATTGCATGTAGGCACTATGAGGACGATGAGGACGCCCGTCCATCCGTCGACCAGTCTTGCGCTCCACATAATCAGCCAAAGCATCTTGCTGCATCTGCTTTAACTCAGGTCTTGAGGTGGCTAATTTGGTACCTGCACTACGAGTAGCTACAAGTTCAAACATCCTTCGTCGATCTGCAACACTTGTCTCAGGAAGCTGGAATTGAAGTGGTGCCTTCTTTTGACATAAGCCAGACTCTTGATCAGAAACTCCAACCTCATGAATGTTCTCTGGCTCAGAGTATGACATTTTCTTTTGTTCCATGGTCAGTCGCTTTCGTCCACATATTCGCACAACTGGAGGCCCTACAGGAGGGATTCTTGGAAGCTCAGGAGCACTGGTCTTGTCTGGTAGCTCAACAGGAATAACATGGCGTTCTTTAGGAGTGTGTGGAGAAGAGGTGAGTTTGGGGCTTATATTGTGTCCCTTCCTATCCAGGGACATGTGCTTCACAGGCACAGGAGGAGGGTTTATGCTCAAGTCTCGTCTTCGGAATGAAGTGGATCTCAGCACCTTGGACTGAGCATCCTTGATGCTATCTCTGTATGCTCGAGTAAAGGTGGTGTCAGGAACGGTGCCTAAGGTATCCTGATGGTCTTCTTTCCATTGGATGTCTTTGCTCTTTTCCTCAAGATGAAAAGTGCTCTTGCTCCTATGAAAGTCTTTGCCATTTTCCTCATTGAGTTGGAAAGAACTCTTGCTTCGGTGTAGGTCATGTGACTTCCTATGCTCAGCTTGATCAGTGCTCACGTACCTTGGCTGCAGGTCCTGTGATGATTCTGCATTTCCCTCATGGCCGGTACTCCAACTTCTCCCTTGCGGGACATACCCTTTTTGCAGATCTTTCAGCCCAGACAGGGGCCTCTTGGCACTGTGGGTAGCCTGACTTGGACCAACAGAGGAGCTATAATTGCAGAGGCTGTGACTGTGACTACGTGGTTTGGTCTGCTGCCTCTCAAAGTGACTGACTTTCTCCATTACTGACATGCTACGTTCACTTTGGACGCTGCAATGGCTAGTAGTGCTCTGTGGGCTAGCACATCTCTGGACCTCTGCAAGTGCATTCTCAAGTCGGGTTAGTGGATGATCCAGATCTTGGTCCCTCTGTTGATAGGTGCCGGATTCATTGTGGAACCTACCTGAAGTGTTGATTCTTTGATCACTTCCTTGAGGTTGGGCATGTTGTTGTAAAAGTTCACATGATGAGTAAAATGGTTGTGGATGGACATTCTGTTCTTGGCATCTGCTTAGCTCTTCCTCTCTGTGTTGTCTGTAAGATTCCATAATATCCATGCCATGTGAGTATCTGGGTTTCTCTCGCCTTGGCTGAACAGGGGTGTAAGGGTCCTTTCTTTCAAGGCCTAGGGGCAACCCTGGGGACTTGGACCCCTGTGTTTGGAAATGAGACCTGTAAAAGACACATTTGGTCTGAGGGTCATCTTTCACCTGGTTTGGTTGTTTAGGTTGTGGGGAAACAAGAGACTGGACAGAACAGGAGTAGGAAGCATTGCTTTGGTATCCGTTTTCTGCTGCCATCCTAACACCAGAATCTTCTCCATAGTGTTCTTTTTGAGGGATGGGTTTACTCTCCTTGGCAAGTGCTGGGTACACACTACTAGAGCTGGGGTTTGTTGTTGGTATCTGTGCAAAATGGGGCTCTGGCAGTGGAACAGGGTAGATGCCAGTAGGCAACATGGCTGATCCAGGCTGTGATAAAGGTGGAAGGCTTTGTTTGGGTTTAATCGTCGGGCTACTCTCAGGACTCTTTTCAATTACAGTGTGAAGTTGTCCCTCTATTCCAAAGGATGATTTTCCTGATGCCACAGAGCCACTGGAGTGATGCCAAGAACCCTTGTGAAGAGCCCGTAAAGACCGAGCCTGCTCAAGACTGGACCATGAGCTGGGCCGCTCATGGTTCCGGGTGGCTGCATAGCTGTCACTGCGTAAGGGAGGTGAAGGTGCCCCCTTCAGGTTTTCATAAGAGCTGCCATTGTGTGTTTGGCCCCATACTGGTCCTGCACTGTGACGATGAGACGTGACTGTACCACAACCACTACTTACACTGCTGCTGCTACTGCCACTGGTACTGTTAGAACGGTGACAACCCCTGCCCTGTACGCTTCCACATCTAGACGGATGTGCTTTGCTTTCATTAGTTTTTAGGATTGCTGTAGAAAGGACCTCATGCTCTGCAGACATGCCCTTTTGAGAGTCATAGACGGTGTGGACATAGTGAATATCTGCCTGATGCATGCCCTCTGCAGTTCTATGTTGAGGAACACTGTCCATGGAGTATGACCGTTCCTTGCTGAACGTTGGCCCAGCTGCAAGGTATTCTGGGATACTTGAGCTGGTAGAGAAGGAACTGTATGCAGAATCACGTTTGCTGTGCAGATGGTCAATGCTATTGGAGGATTTGGAGACCGACAGTTGATTGCAGGAACTGTAAGCAGGGTGTGAATGATCTAGACTCTCCATGCTTCCCCTTGAACTGTACTGGTCTGGACTTTTCCTCAGAAATACTGCATCATAACCTGACAGGTCTGTGGTGGAGGCACTGTGATTAAAAAAGTAAACAGTAGAGCTACATTTTGTATGCATATAAGTTAACAAGGAAAATGTAGAACATACAATACAGAAGAGTACATAATGGTGCTCTACAAGTTCAGATTTAGGCTGTAGGGTTAGTAGGAATGATGTTTGAATTCTGTTTATAATGTATATATCTATGTCAATATGTTTCACTGAAAATGTTAAGATTCTATACACAGCCAAATAACGTCGATTTGAAGGTCATACAGGACAGAATTTTATGGGGGTTTTTTCATGAGGTGACAGGCCAGTAAAAGTTGAGCAGTGTGCCGTAGCCCTGGTTATTGAGATATTATTGGAATCACATAGCAATCTTCTTGGAAAAATGGACAGTGCTAGTACTATCCTTCGCGTGCATTATGGGTCCTGGTTAAAATTAATGATTGCTTTGAACTTGGATCAGCATCAAAGAGAGTAATTCGGTTCCTGATTAGAGATAATAAAACGGCATATCTTTAAACAAGGTGGTATTATTTTCACCCTTTTTGTGTAACAGGATATTCCTTTGAGGAGTGGACAGATGCTCGCTTGTTGAAATGTATACTAACAATAACAGAGTCGTTCTAATTAACGTTTGAGTACATTTACTTTTCTCTCGAGATATTGTTTTAACATCTGTTTGTCTCTGACCTGCCATGGTAGCTTTGGTGCCAGGGAGCCCCCATGGCACCCTGGGATATCTGCATCATGCTGTCAGAGTCCAGAGGGCCTTCACCCAGCTTAGTGGAGTGCCAGGAATGGGGACGGGACCCAGGCTCACTGCCCCTGCGAAAAGGGAGAGAGATGAATACATCTGCCAAAGCTCAAAGCAGATGGGGACAAGCCAACACCGATCACTGACACGCGCGCCTATATTGTCCCACTCTCACACAGACATAGAGTACCATTCAAAATTTTGCACACACCATTTGGAAATCATATTTTCATAAGCTAAAGAAGACGTATTCAAACTTTCCCCCCTATGAGCCCCGCTTTCCAGTTTTTTTGAGAACCCCTACCCCGCCCCCCTTGCCACATTACTGCCTATTATTGACCGTAAAATAAAACTATATAAAATAAAACTACAGTTTTATAATACAGAAAAAGCGGGAGGAAAACACAGTGAGCAGTAAGAAACATAAAAGTACATGCCCCTCGTCTAACGTCCCTCGTCGCAAGAATGCAAAGCAAACAAACAGCGTTTTTAATCGCCGTCCGATTATCATTACCATTCAAATATTCTGTCAAGTGTTCGATTTATCAGTTGTAAGCATATTTAATCTTGTTTTCCCTAGTCAAAATCCCTAATCCTTAAAAAAAAAGACAAGTTAAATGATGTTTAGTATATTAATAATAGTGAAGTTGGACATACATTGTTAGCTTTAATTTACATAATGAAATTTCTTTTAAAAACCAGAGAGCGAGTCCTTTCTTTCCTGGTCTAGGGACTGGGGGCACTGGGGGCACTGGGGGCTTGGACCCCTGTGTTTGGAAATGAGACCTGTAGAAGCCACATTTACTCTGAGGGTCAACTTTCACCTTGGTTTTGCAATTCCTCACACTCCACAGTTTGATCTAAAGGCTTATGACTGAAAATGGCTTCTAAGACAAATAAGGAGAACAAGACAAAGGACTTCCATTTAAACACTGGAACTGACCAATGACGCCACGGAATTATTTTAAGCCCACGTGGAGTGTATCCAAATGCCATTCGGCTAAGTGCAAGAGGAATGTTGAACTGGTTCTGTATCAGACCTAGATAATAAAAAATTTAACCAAGTACACAATTCTCCACTGGAGCATCTTCAAGGATGCTAATAACTGCTCTATCTTTAACTGTGAACATCGACCACTACAGACATCCTGGACTGAGAATTTGGACTGGAGGAATGTAATGAATCCCTCACATTTAATAGTTTCATGACAGAATCAGTTGGCAAGCGGTTCCAATAAGACCAATGTGTTTTGTTTCGGTTGAAAACCGGTCTATATTTAACCAAATATGGAGCAGACGTCCAGTTTGATATTTATTACAATAGGGGAGCAGCCAATTCCCACACGCAAAAAATGTTGGTAAGGCATTGCTTTAAAAAAAAAAAAAAAGAAGAGTTTTTCAATGATTAACTGTTTCATACTTCAGTGAGAAGGAGAGTAATAGTTTCCACATTCATCCGTGGTTGCGGACCGATTCATGCATTTCCTAAAACATTTGGAGGATGATGCCACGAGCATCACATATACACGAGAACCTCGTCTTCAACCAGCCCAAAAGGACCCGTGTCACACCCCTCTCCATCTCCCTCCATTGGCTTCCTGTAGCCACACGTAATTCCAAATTCAAGACCTTGATGCTCACGTACAAGACCTTGTCTGGAACCGGAACAGTACCCCCGACCTCAGCACTCTCCTGAAGGGCTTAGGTTCCCTCACGCAATCTGTGCGACCGGTTAACGACCGACGCCTCGTAGTGTCTACTCAGAGTGGCTCGAGGTCCCTTTCCAGAACCTACACGTTCTAAATACTGACACTGGAGAAACCTGACTATAAAAAATTTAAGAAAGTAAATAAACAGGGACTTAGTTGTGATCTCCTGACTAGACTCGGGGCACTTAAAATTGGGTGGATAAACAGGAAATGCTCTTGTCTACATACATAGGAAGAACTAAGCAGTTATCTCATCATGGACAAATAATGGCTCTGCATTTCCATTTCTGACATATTTGCTCCACCAAGTAATCAAAATTCCATTTGTGGTTTTGAGAAAAAGAGTTGAACAAAAGGTTGTAATATTCAAAATATCTATAAATCCAGCAGAGATTTAAAAACATATAATAACTGTATAATAAATTTTCTTTCACACACACACACACACGCACACATATATGTGTATATATATATACATATTATATGTGATATAGATATATCTCATATAAATATAGCCATTAAGTAAGCGATAAAGCATGTTTAACAGCACATTTTTGCCAATAATGACAGTTTGTTTATTTCCTAAAGAACAACACATCATGATTTTCAGCAGTTGCTTAATTCTGTGGAACGCACAGAAGAAAAGTTTGCTCACTTATATTATGTCACGTTTTGCGAGGTGAAGGCGGACGCAAACGCAGATTCTTTTATTAAGTAAAACAAAACAAGACTTAAAAACAAAGACATAAACATGAACTGTTGTTACAAAACAAAGCGCATACAGACTGTAGACGAACCTGTGGCGCACACACACAACAACAACAACAACAACAACAACAACAACACACGACCATTACAACAAAAGCTTGACAACCAGACACTGAAAAACTCCTAAAAACTTGTGCAACCAGACACAGGTGAGAGTGGTTGAGACATGTGACGTGCTGGGGCTGATGGGTAATGTAGTTCTGTGCCTCTTTGGCACAACCATGACATATTACTAAAGCTATAAACAGTCGTTCCTACACTATCCTCGCATTTTCATCTCTCTTTTTCTTTTTTTTTTTTTACTCTATTGAATTACAAAAAAAAACACCCAGAATGTCACGTTACAGAGAAAAGTAGTGCCGAGTTCTCCGTCCTGAAGACTTTCCCGTAGCGCAAAACTGACTGACCGTTACAAAGCACTAACTCTAACGACGCTTGTCCTGTTCAGGGTCAAATCCGGTTATCCAGTGCGTTGAGGGATGCTAACCCAGTCACACACACACAGTATTCTAGCGACTGTTACCTGGACGTGAACCTGAGAACCTTGGAGATGAGACCGTTGACACCGGTCTCTGGCGGCAGCTTGCACAACGCTCCATCGGACCTGCCGAGCTCAGACCTCTTCTGCTTTCTACGCAGTTTCCTGCGGTAAAACGAACCGAGCAGCTCCATTCGCTCCTTCCCTGCTGAACTCTCGTGCTCAAATGCTGGAGAACAAGCAGTCCCCAGTGTTGACCAACGTGAAGATGCGTACCGTCATTCAAACATGCAATTAAACACCATTACGATGTAATTAGGCATCATTACAAAGCAGTAAACATCCGGACTCTGTGGAACTAACCCTGAGAATGGGCAGCGAGGATGAGAGAGAGAGAGAGAGAGAGAGAGAGAGAGATTGAGCAAAAGGTAAATAAATAAATGAATAGGGGACTAGAGAGAAAAATATAAACAAATCAAATTGTATAAAATAAAATAAAGGTTAGGAAAAAAAAATTCTGCACTTTCTATCTCGTTTTCTAGATTTAAATCTCGGAAGTCAGCGCTAACGCTAACGCTAACACATGATACGCAGCCGAACAAAGGGAACACTGTGTTTTCATCTCTCTGTCTTTTCTCCCTGTCCTTTCTCCATCCTCTATCTGTCTTTCAGCATGTGAGCCCAGTGTGAATTCATGGGACACATCACACCCTGAAGGTGGCACAGGTGCTGAAAGGGGCAGGAAGGCCAGTCTTAGGGTGTTCCTGTTATATATCTCAGCTTCATTAACTGACAAGTGACAGAGGATCGAGGCACCTGTCGCCATGGTGCCTTAAAATGGTAGAAGGCTGGAGGAATGAGAACGCAAGCTGTCTGGAGTGGGAAGGGAGTGTTTCACAGCGCCATCACACAATCTCGTCACCTCTCTTTCAGCTTTGACACAATGACTACAGATTTCTGCGCCGCTCAATGCTACGTTTCCCGGGAGAATCCGAGATTTCACTCTTGACCACACAGATCCTCCCGACGTAAGCCGAGCCCCAGGAATGCAGAAGATCCGACAAACACACGCACGCACACACACTCACTCATATGTTAAAAAATGCACCACTCAAAAACACCTACTCTTTTTTTTACCCCCTCAAAGTGTCTGTTTTGGGTTCTGTCTAAGGATTTCTCTCCTACCACCTCCTTCCTTAATTCCCCCTCTCTCCCTCTCTCTCTCTCGGACCTCTGTGGTCAAGCTATAACAGGGTGTGTCCGCGTGCCGAAACTTTATCTGAGCTTGGGGAGCTCCTGAATCTGTTTTATCTGAGGAAACCGAAACTTGAGAGAAGATTAGACAGAGGGCGGGAGAAAGAGAGGAGAGCGGATGGGGTGAGGACTGAGAGAGCGCTCAGATATTGTCTGCCTGTTGACTGAGGCATTTCCACTGCACTGTTGTGGTCTTATAACTCCCGTCTTCACACGCTTCCTCGGTCAACCCTTCCTGACCTACGAATCTTTCGTGCAATTTTGCACTATTGCACTTATGGAACGTTTCAACTTTTATTTACCAATGTGATAGGAAGTTTGTTTTTTGTTAGGGGCTCATGCACGCGTCTAGCCCAGAGGTCGGGACCCTTCTCAACCGGCAGAGCCATAAAAGCCAGAAAAAGGAGTAATGTAATAAAGGCCATTTGACATTTTGCGAATTCTTAGCCTAACAGCCTGCACTTCACCTAATAGGCCTGTAGGTGGCACTTGGACTTCATTTAACCCACTATGATAGCTTCATCAAATGGTAAATCAACACAAGATGCAGTACGCAAGTGAGAGTAAATACAACACTACTTAAAATTAACTTCCAAATATGCAAAAAAAAAAAAAAAAAAAAAATCCTTTTAGCCATTTCACCTTTGTTAAAAAACTGAAAACAGACTGACTACGTAGTTTTCAACCGATTTACGAATTAGACCGGGAGATTACCGCTCCGCTCCACGTTGTCCATTGAAATTCGAGCTTGTTGAGCCACATCACGATTGGTTGGTGTATATATGATCCACGAGCGTCGATTATGAATTCTGTGATATTTTTCATTGCATTAACACACCAGCTTCCGTGATTGTTTTCCTGCGACTGTTCCGTAGGCAATCACTGAGAGAGCCATAGGTTCTCGACCCCTGGTCTATCCTACCCTAACCTATCACACTTTCAATTTACTGTTAATGTATAGCTGAAGGCAACACAATGTAACCCAGCTATACACTGGATGATGTTGTTCTATTATACAGGCTAAAGGTAATAACATTTACTGATTCAGCACAAAGTCACTGTGTCATTACAAACAAAGGTTTCTGCACTAAGTATTAAATAAATTACACTTAGCTTGTTCAATACTTTTTTCCCGTGTCACTCCTCTTTATTACACATAACTTCGTTTATATGTATATATATATATAATGTGTGTGTGTGTGAGTATTAAATATTTAACTGAGAATGGATTGCTGGTGTTGTTGCATTAATTCACTATGAATGGTGCGCTCACCCTTCAATCAAGACTTACCTTTTTAGGTTATAAATGATTTTAGATGTATGTGTGTGTACTTTTTTTTTTTTTTTTTAAACCACACAGCTTTCCATTGTTTGCATGTTTTGGATAAGTGCAGCTGAAAAATCCCTAAGTGCAAACGCAACACAAGCTAACTAAAACGTCCATAATGTACCAGCTCAGAATAGAGCACCGCAAACTCCAAGATAAAAGATTGCAATCTGTTGCACGTTCCCCGAACATGACAAAACAAACTCAGATAAACGTCTGCATTCCAGAGCTTGCTTTCAGACTTGGTTTTTAAATCAAACAACCCTGACAAGCCACAGGGAACATGGCCAACACACATACCGACACCGCCAAACCTGTGAGTCTTCCCATGTTGGGAAACGTATAGAGATATCACATCAAATACCAGACAAACCACGCTATTATGGTCCTGGAGCGGAGGGGGAAGATCAACACTGACCGTCCCTCCCAGACTCCCACCAGGACTTCAGATCGTAATCTCCGTCCCATTACAGAGAGATTCTGTCACTACCATGCTATCACAAGAATGTGATGACCCCGATGACAGACGACTTCCCGAAACGTAACGGCACCAGGGTGGGGTCAAGATGTCCGGGGAGGAGAGGAAGTAGAATTAATTCAGGATATAAATGTGTAGTTTATCTCATGAGCTGGGTAAAGGCGGTATGCATGGACTTCAGGAATGTATGGAAAACACCGGCGGTGAGCCGTGCGAGCGCTTTGCATCGTTCCCCGTGGTGCGAGTTACTAGGAGGGACCAAAGGGGGGCATACTAGGATAGAAAAAATTATGGAGAGAAACAGATCAAATGGAAAGACGAAGAGAGGTAAGCGGGAAAGAAAGAGAGGTGCATGAATGATTCAGAGTGCATGGATACGGTCTCTGAATCCACCACGATGTTCACTCGGGCCGCTCGATTTCATTAAAGCTGTTGTGTCGCCCCTCTTTGAGCTTACAGCAGCAGTCGAATCGGAGTCCTGGTAATGGGAGGTTTACAGTAACCGTGTATTACAGTGTATATTGTACATTAAAGTGACATTACCGTGCTGGGATTAGTACGAGATGTTCTGTGTTCACTCCATATACTTTTTACGTTCCTCAGGGTCGAGTCAGTTGTAAAGGTTGTAACACATTTTTTTTTGTAAATCTTATGAGTAATATATTATAAAGCTTCAGGGTGGGTTTTTTTTTGGACACAACAGGAATGTTTTTGTCTATTCATAATAAACAAATACCGTCTTCATGTACATATTACAGGATACACAACACCATATGGCCAAACGTTTGTGGACACTGGACCATCACGTCCATACGTGGGTGTTCCCCAAAGTGGCGTAAAGTTGGATAGGATGTCCTTGTGTGCTGTAGCGCTGCGATTTCCATTCACTGGAACTGAGACACACAAACCCGTTCCAGCACGACAATTCTCCATGCATGGTTTGCCAAGGTTTGAGGAGAGGAACTCGAGTGGCCCGTGTAGAGCCCTGACCTCAACCCTACTGAACACCTTTTGGATGAACTGGAACAGCGAGTGCACCCCGGTTCTCCTCGCCAAACATCCGGTGCCTGACCTCACTAATAGCCTTGTGGCTTTTTTTCAATACGTTAGGCGCATTTAATGGTAACGCTGGTACAACTGACCGGACCCCTACGACCATTTTGAAATCTGACATGCTAGCTATCCAGCTTAGCATCATCAACTATCAACCATGCATCATGATCAAAGCTAACCTATTTTACCTTCGTCTGCACCATTGGAACAAATGGACGTTTCATTCCGAATGTGATCCGGACGAGGACGAACCGTAAACCAAGTAGACTACTCATTCAATTATGACCGAAGAAATGCAGCCGCGTGAGTAGAGGGCAGAGTCGTCTGTCTGCGTACAGCCATAAATAAGCCATAAAAGTTTCAGCGCAGGTCACGCTAATGAAGGAACGCACGTTTAAAGGCCGGTATGATTTCTCCAAAGGACGAACGCTGGCTTATAGACCGGTTTAATTTGCCGCGGTACCTTCTTTTAACAGCACTTCCAGAACGCCAGCCGAAAAATAACACTTTACACTTTAGTCTTGCGCAAACATTTACACGCGACTTTACGAACGGACCGATAGACGAGGCCCGTTGCTCCAAACCACGTCTCCTTTTCATCGTGGCGTCTGTGTCTCAGTCAAGAGGCCGCACACTTCTAAACACATCTCACACACACATCTCACACACACGTGGACAGGGGCAATTATTTGTATGGAAGTGATATTTGGGTTGTAGAAGGAGAATTCCTCTGTTGGTATATTAAAGCATTTTGTGAAAGTGGCGTCTTTGTGAACCTCAGACAATTCACCAAAGGCTGATGTTTGGAAAACGTTTAGACTTTAAAGTCTAATGCAATGATGCTGCAGAAACAGCAGAACAATTCTAGAACCTTCTCAGCCCATTGCCATAGCGATGCCCCGGTCCTGAATTCCACGGGTAGGGGCGCCGTGGAATCCAGCTGCCGAAGAATTTCCACCGTGTGACCTTCGGATCGGCGCCTTATTAGGACAAAAGATATTTAAGGAGCAGCCGCTGCTACAGTATATTTACGGCATGTGTGCACGGTACCAAAAAGGGAGAAGAAAATATGCGAAAAACAAGAATTCGCATCAAGGGATTACGGATTTCCTCCTCCGAGAAGAGAAGTGCGTCGTTTCTCGTTTCCCGTCATTTTAATGGAAGATCCTAGCGCTGACGTTAGGACTGACCTTCGTGTGTGACGAGACTGTACGGGAAAATGCTGTGTTACAATGAACTTCCCACCTGTAGCACACACACACTCACTCACACACACACACACACACACACACACACACACAGATCACATCAGGGTTATTATCGGACTGCGTGATATTGTTTTTAAGGTGCACTGAACTACTCAAACGCTGGCCACTAGAAGTTCCTCTGAAGAGAAATAGCGGTGAAACGCGGTTAAGGCGAGAAATCCGATATCATGTCGTTCACCCCGGGTTTACACGAGGACACGTCAAATACGCTGAGCGTTTCTCAAGACCTTCACGGAATGTAAAGCAAGCAGTATAAGAATATGATATTAAAATTCATAGTTCATGTAATGATGCTCTCATCTAAAAGAACTCGTGGGCGGCGGAGAGGCACAAAGAGGAGGACGCAACCAGCAGCACTGCACATACTGCAATATCTAACTGTGTAGCCAAAAGAATGTGAAAACCTGAAGAAACACTAAACACCAGGCCGGATTACTGCGAACCCTGTTCAATCACATCTACACTTAAATAGAACTTTCCCAACAGCATGGAGTGGGTTAAAGGTCTCACGGAGTAACACACTGTGCCAAAGCTGAAAGAAATTCCAGAAATGACGAGGAAGAAGGTGATTGAAAGACATCAGTCTGGGAAGGGTTACAAAGCTATTTCAGAGGCTCTGGGACTCTAAAGAACCACAGCGAGAGCCGTTATCTCCAAATGGAAAAACCCGGCACGGTAACGACCCTTCACAGAAGTGTCCGTCCTTCCAAAATTCCTCCGAGAGCACAGCGACGACTCATCCAGGAAGTCACAAAAGAGCCGAGGACAACATCAAAGGACCTACAGACCTCTCTTACATCAATAAAGGTCACTGTTCATGACAGTGTGTAAATTCTATTAAAAACCCATTGACACAGGACTGGAATTACATCCTCATGTGTAGCAGAGAGTGTTTTTTTATTTTATAAAAAGAATAAAAATGCTGACAGCAGTGGCACGGTGGGGTTATTAACGGTGCTGTCCTTGCCGGCCATTCTTTGTAGAATTTAAAAAGAGAGATGTTTTTATTTATTTATTATTATTTCATCCGATGACCCGGGGGTAGGAATGGTAACACTAACAAGACTCTATTAAATGTAACAAAACTGGATTTCTTTCATTTTAAAATAAGGTATAACAAGTATACTTGGGTTAGAGAACGTTAGTTTAACGCTACTAAGCCACTCGGGAGAGTTCTTAGTAGTGGACTCGGACCTTGACGTGAATAAACACACACACAGACCTGTGTTTGATGCGTATCTGAACTCCTCCGCTGCATCGGTCTGTATGGGCTCGATGGCAAGGTGACGCCGTAAGGGACTCACTACAGCATAAATCTGCACACTGCTCTCTACACACACACACACACACACACACACACACACACCGTATAATACATGAAATATATGACCAGAACATATACCTTTCACACAGTACTTTAAACTCAAGAAATCCACACATATAAAGCGGGTTCCTCGCCTTCCCTTGCCTCGGAGAACCGCTTCTTCTTAACGTGTTCAGTACTTTTTCCCCGTGTCACTCCACTTTATTACACGGGACTTTATTTATGGACTTTAATGTTGGGAATTCTTTATACTTCTGGATTCCTTGAGTTAATTCCGATGTCTGGTGAAAATTTCATGTGAATAACCTCACTGGAAATATATTTACTGAAAAAAATATTGACGCATTCAATACATATTTCCCCCGCTCCGTGTGTGTGTGTGTGTGTGTATAATTCAACATAAATACCAATAGATGTGAACACATTATACTCCAGATTTAGTCCCCTTTTCTGTTATAATAACCTCCATTCTTTTGAGAAGGCTTTCCACTAGATTTTGGAACATGACTGTGGGGTTCCCATTCAACCCCAAAAGCATTAGTCAGGCTCTGATGTCAGGTAAGGAGGTCTGCGCTGCAGTCGGCATTCCGGTCCATCCCAAAGGTGTTCAGTCAGGTAGAAGTGCAGGCCAATCGAGTTCTTCCACACCAACCTTGGCAAACCGTGTCTTCATGGCGCTCGCTTTGTGCACAGGGGCATTTTTAAATGTTCACCCTTGCTTGCTGTCTCAGGTTAACAGAATTCACAAGCGCTTCTTGGCTAGCTGTGGCTAGCGTTTGGCAGGTTAAGACAGTATTTGTCCAAGGAGGCACCAGTCTGTGCTTTTCACCACTAATTCTCCCTCTCCCTCGCTCTCGCTCTCTCTCTCTGACACACACACACACACACACACACACACACACACACAGACACCCACAAAGCCCTGCGATGTGTGATGTGTAAAGGATCTGGCAGAATGTCCATACCGGATACAGGTTCAGGAGTGTGTGTCTATGTGTGTGTCTGTGTGTGTGTGTGTGTGTGTAAAGCTGTAAATGAGCACTTGTTTAAGTCGTATCCGCCCACTCGCACCAAAAGATCTTTAAAGATCAAGGCAGGTTCCGGGAACCATCCTGACCCGGCCCATGTCGCGCCAATCGCTCAGCGCTTCAAGCTGAGAATCAGAACCACCGTAGCTTAGCGATGTCACTCCAAGTGGTGGACAAAGTGTTCCCTTGGGGTCGGAGAATTGGACTTTGAGCTAGACTTTCGATTCTGTGCGTGTGTACGGCAGAGAAAGAGAGAGCGATCGGTCATTTCCAGAAAAACTCATTCAAAGATTTTTAATGAATCCTGGGAGATTTCTGTCCCAAAACTCTCCAAATTCTCTGGTGAGATCTACACGGCAGGGAAGACGTTTCGTGGATAAATTGTTCCGCGCACAAAAAGCATTCGCATCGCTTCATAGATCTGGGATTAAACCACCGGAGTCACAGGGGTTACTTTTACGATGCGTGCGTGAACGTTTTGGATCGTGAGAGTTTTGGTTACTCGGAGTGTAAACGCAGGGACAGAAATCTCCCAGGTTTCATTAGAAATCTCTCCGTTCGTGTTCCGAAGACGGACGGAAGTCTTACGGGTTCGGAACGACACGAGGCGGAGTAACCGATGACGGAATTTAAATTTTTGAGTGAACGACCCCTTTAAGAAGTTAACTTCGGTAGGGAAAAACCTGTGATGCCCTATCCGGTTACATTATATTAGTTATCCGATTGATGTCTATTAGTTGAGTTACTTTTCTGCGTGAAGTTTGTTTAGCGTTATCAATACGACACACACACACACACACACATACATACGCAAACTATTCCACACAGCACCTTGCCACTACTTCTTGAGCTGATTAGGTCCAAAGTGCTGTGACACCAAGTCATAAAACTCAATCATATCACATATTTATCTACACAAACTCTAGAAAGCTATTTCCTCCAGACAGATTAATAAGTTCCAAGTTCCTTGTGTTAAAAACATTAAACCTAATCCATCGTGGTGACATGGCAGGTAAACATCTTTTATTAAACATCGTACTGTGAGTTAACATTCACAACACTCAGCACATACCTCATCCTTATTACTTCTCACAGTCTAAAGGTCATACAGTTCACAGACAAAAACAAAAAACAAGCACAACCCGCTGCTAACTACTCTCTCTTTCTCTGTCTCTCTCTCTCACACACACACACACACACACACACACCTCCTTAATAACAACCCCCAGGATAGAGGATTTGAATGTAATGGGTAAAGCTGCAGGATTCTGTGTTTATGAAGAAAAAAGAGAGAGAAGAAGTCCACTGTAGACTTGGATTCCTGTTCTTGGCTGATGGGAGTGTGACCCAGTGCGGTCTCCTGCTGTAGGCCCTCCGCTCAAGGTTGAACACTGAGTTCTGCGATGCATTTCTGTTCAGCACAGTCGTAAAGAGTGGCTATCTGATTCACCGTAGTCCCACCTCGCTCATCCACGAGGAATTTATGCCCGCAGGACTGCCGCTCAAAGGATGCTGTTCTGTTTTTGGGGGTTTTTTATCGCGCCATTGTGTATAAACTTTACAGGTTGTTGCGTGTGAAACTCGCAGGGGATGAGCGGTTTCTGAAATACTCAAAGCGGCCCATCTGGCACCGCAAAAATGCCACGGTCAAAGTCAACGAGATCGCATTCCCCGCTCCACCCCCTACTCTGGTGTTTAATGTGAACATTAACTGAAGCTCTTGGCCTGTATCCGCAGGATTTCACGCGCCGCGCCACTGCCGCCTGACCCGGTGATTGGATAATCGCACGGATGAGCACGTGTACAGGTGTTCCTAATGAAGTGGTCAGTAAGTATATGCAGAATACTCAAATTTGTGGAAAGTATTCAGATCCAGGGTGGTAACAGTACCTCCGCTTCACATCACAGCACATCGTACAACCCCAGCACTGATTATTTTCCTACAATATCATCATCGTCATCGTCGTCGTCGTCATCATCATCACGCCCGGTCCTGTGTTCATTCCTGACAGAAGATACATACCGATATTACACAAGCACGATAATTCAAATTCATGTAGCTTGCTAGTCAGGCGATTCAGTCCGATCATTAAAGACCGAATCCGAGGTTTTAAAAAGCTCGTTTGCGTTATTATGTCACGGGGTTTCTTTTCAGCTACAAGACAACCTTAAACGTATAACACTAGGTATATGGCCGCAAGTTTGTGGACACCTGACCATCACACCCATATAAGGACTGTCCTCAAAGCTGGACGCACAGAATTAAATAGGAGGTCATTTTCCCTCCATTGAGATCTGGCCTCAACCTCATTAAACAACTCTGGGATGAATCGTAATGTCAGCTGAGTCCCAGGCCTTCTGACTCGACATCAGTGCCTGACCTCAATAATGCGCTTCTGCCTGAATGGGCAAATCCCCACATCCAGAAGAGTGGAGGCTGTTACAACAGCATACAGGGGACCGGCTCTGTGAAAGCGCACCTAGGACGGTTTTGAAACGCGCCTAATTTTGTCTAAACGTCTCGTACGGTAGATTTACACGCATCCGAGGTCAAACACTTTAACGCGCTCATAATTTAATTTAATCTGCAGCGTTACCTTTTTCCCCCCAGCGTCACAAACGACTCGTTCGATGATCCGCACTAAACGGATTCATTCTAAACTCCTCCTTTCAGAGAGCATACTCTGCTCTGATTGGTCAGACGTCCCAGTCGGTCGTGATCGGTCTACCGCTGTCAGCCGATGAAGACCAGAGGCGGGGCTTTTTGCTACAACCCTACGTGGGTTAGTACAGGAAGTAAGTCTGGAATCACTAACGAGTCGATTCAGTTGTTCAGAATTGATTCCTTCTTACTTTCGGGAGTCAAAAGAACGTTTTTACACTCACAAACAGCTCTGTAACACACTACATGAAAGGCAATTTTTGAAAAAGCATAGAAGGTGCACTTTAATGCCTATGGTTTTGGAATAGGTACATATAGGTGTGATGGTCAGGGGTGTACCGACGGTGCTTTTGTCCATATAGTATACATATGACAAGCTCATAAACCACGATGAAGGTCAGGCAGCTGAATGAAAAATGAATACTGGTATATAACATCCAAGCGTGTCTGCCAAATCGAAAAAAAAAAAACCCACATATTTTGTTTTGGAACTGTCCTAACTCTCGAACACCTGGAGTTTTAAATTTGATGCTTTTAACCTGGCGAATCCACGTCAAACACGCAACCTCACAGATGTACGATTCCTCCAGCCCGCGCATTTTGTTCATCTTTGCCTTGCAGATTTTTGCATAACTTTTTATTAGCAGGGTTCACAGGCTCTTCTAGAGTAAGATTTAAGCATTCCTCCAGCAAGCTTTTATTTATTTATTTAATTTATTGGTTTATTACAGTGTAATGCACATTTAAAAAAGCCCACTACCTTCCAGTTTTCTAATGTTACTAACACCCGCTGTTATGAAACCTTTGAAGGCTATCTCAAATGATAAATGTTCAAATGTCATCAATTTCTTTCTGGTACAGCTCGCACCGAGCGCGACAGCTTTCGTTTCCCTTTCAGCGCTGCGAGCTCGGTGTTTGCACGACACACTCGTGCTCCTATTGTGCGGTGTTTGGTCCATTTCCATTGGAAAAGTCCAAAAGCTCGCGGTTATTTACACAAAATTCGACATCTCGTAATCGTGACATTACGAACCCGGGCTTTTTGGAGACTTTTAAGCATCGGTCTGAACAATCACCTAAAATATCGTCTTGAAGTAACATTAGTACGTCAGACGCTACGACAAAGTATACATTTTAATAGATGGAGTGATAAAATAAGCGCCGGATGCTGGAACGCATGAGAGAACGCGGCCTTTAGAACGCTTTTCTCCACTCTCACACACACCCTTCCCATACTTGTGGTACAGAAAGTCTTTAAAAGGCCAAAACCAGCCTGACTTGTTACTGGAATGTTGCCCTGATGAGGCATTTACAGAGAAAGAGAAAGAGAGAGAGAGAGAGAGAGAGAGAGAGAGATGGATGATGGTTAGGGGTTAACACTGGTAAACAACTACTCTTCAAGGTCAGAAAAACACAAGTGCGTCCAATTTTCTCGACGCCCTAGCCGGTTATGGAAATAGAATGCTACCGGACACATTAACGTTGACCTTTGACCCGTCTAACCAAGCATAACCTATAATATTTTAACACATTCCTCATTTCGGCGAACCGGCAACATTTCTTTTGCTCCATAAAGCAGGATCAACATCGACTTCATCCGTGCAGGTTCTTTAACTTCCCTTTAGAAACGGTAGATTCTGTGCTGAAGACATCGTTTACTACACATCAGTTATAAAAGGAGGATGCCTGCTGTTAATGCACGTCTCAGCACTGATATGAACTGATATTTCAATATCTCAATGTAAAATAGTTCACATTTTGAGCGTTTTTTCCACTGCGTTACTCGGTAATCTATCTTCACTTCAAATACCCCAACGGCACCGAGCGTCCGTACTCGCATCACGATCAACAGCCGAGAAGCTCGCATTGCTAAACTGGGAAGATCTAACAGATCCTCTCTGCACCGGCTTAAAGGGGTCGTTCACCCAAAAATAAAAATTCCGTCATCGGTTACGCCGCCTCGTGTCGTTCCGAACCCGTAAGACTTCCGTCCGTCTTCGGGACACGAACGGAGAGATTTCTAATGAAACCTGGGAGATTTCTGTCCCTGCGTTTACACTCCGAGTAACCAAAATCCACTCTCACGATCCAAAACGTTCACGAACGCATCGTAAAAGCAACCCGTGTGACTCCGGTGGTTTAATCCCAGATTTATGAAGCGGAAACGTGTTTCAGTCTGCCAGAAACTCCAGACTGGGCGGAGGCTCGACTTCCAACAGGAAGACGGCTCTAAGCATATGACAGGTGCTACCCTGGAGTCGTTCAGATCCAAGAACTCGAAACGCCCAGTCGAAGGCCAGACCTCGGTGCAATTGTGAATCTGCAGCAAGACTTGAATATTGCACCGTCCGTCCAATCTGACAGAGTTGGAGAAGTTTTGCCTAGAAGAATGGCCGAACATGTCAACATACAGATGTGCGACGCTGACAGAGACACATTCCAGATACATCCCCAGCTGTATTATAACCAATGCTACCAATTTCTGACCCAAGAAGGTTGTACACCTTTTAATTGACGTTTTTTAATCTTTCGCAACTTTACTCGTTAGACACGTTATTTTAGTTCGAAGTTCAAGAGTGTGAATACTTATTAGCGCTCTGTACATCTTCATTACAGAGCTGTTTTAACGGATCCTCGTCCATCTCTCTTTACCGTTTCCTTTCTCTTCATTCTCCTCTCTTCTTGGCTTGCCATTATCTTTTCACGTGTCGCGGACGAATATCAGGATATACACGGAAGAATGCCCCGTCCTTATCGCAGTACAATGCTAATACGCCCAAAGGATTCCTATTTCTCCGAACAGTGATGTAATACGAGCATAGTTCTAGCTTCACGTCATCACCTGCACGTTAAAAAAAACGATCTGTCGCTGCTACGGCCCGAGCCAAAATGCCGAGGATTACATTCTTCGGTGCCGTTCATGAGTTCCACACACGTTGCATGGTACGGAGCGTTACCCAGCTAATGTTTAACCGAGGTCGTCTGTCTGGAGGTTTGAACTTGGTTTCCTTTGGAAAGCTTTTCTTGGATTAGAAAAATATTCTTACTTCAGCAAGGATTTGATTCAAAAGGGGAATCACCATGCTCGAGACAAAACGAACGGGGCCTATCCGTGATATCGACATACAAAACCCATCGGGAACGGCAGAGTTTCAGTTCCCAGTGTGAGACTTGTTCAATTGATCTGTCTATCAACTAGTGTTCCTCTTACAGAGAGAAAACTGCACGATTAATATTAGTGCACCAGTGAGAATTTTTTGTTCTGCGTACGCAGACGACTGGGTCGACTGGGCACGTGAACTAGGGGGTCCGCAACAAGCATATATTTGAAGATTAGACCATGAACGAGGTTAGATTAGAATGAGATTAGATTAGAGAATGAGCCATTGACTATAAAGTCATGGAATATGAAGATTTTTTGGAAATGTGTGTCTTTGAATTTGTGACCGATGAATGGTCAGTTACAGTAGGTCCTAACTGACTAGGATAGGTTCTTACAAGCAGGTGAAAAATCCATGAACCATAAACCCATACTAAATAGGTCAAAAGAATTCTTAGAATATTGATATTCCCGATTGGGGCGGCTGTGGCTCAGGAGCAGGTTCTCCACTAATAGCATGGTTCCACGGTTCGATCCCAGCCCCACCACACGCCGAAGTGTCCTTGGCCGCTGACGTTAAAGTCCAGACCGGTCTGGCCGTTGGTCAAATTAAAAGTGAATATTTGGTGGAGGAGTTTGTGAGGAGAAAGAAGAAACCAGTCGCCGAAGGGAAGTCTGTACAGCACAGAGGCAACTCAGACACTCCTAATGTAGTCCTGTATGCGTTATTTTGCATGTGTTGGGTTGCGGGGTGGGGCAGTCTGGGCTCGGTGCATTGGGTCATGAGCAGGGGAACGCCCAAGGTCCTAAGATTTAGCCTACTAATCCCATCCTTGAACGTAAAGTGCTTCATTTAAATCTTTCAAAGATGAAGAAAAGTCTAGGTCAAAAAGTCACTGCACAGACATTAAAATTCATGCAAAATGCTCAAACGAGCTCATCCGAGCTCAGCAGTTCCGCACACCGCGATGGCGTCACTCCATACACCACTCCACCCAGGAGAGAAACTTTCACCAAAGCTCAACTCCGGAACAGCTGAAACTGGCGATGAATTAACAAACCAAAGCTCAGGTCAAATAAATCAGAAGCATGTTCGTGGCGTTCTCTTCGATTCAAACTCCAGCTCGAAGATCACGGAACACGTAAAGCTTCTACAGTCTTACGGTACGTTTACACGGCAACGATGTACTAGAAAAGGAACGGCTCTTCCTTTGCGTTTTTGCAAAGTTTCGCGTACAGACGACAACGTTGTCAGAATGATCCCCGGTCACGCGACTGAAAACGCGGTATTATGCACGCCAGGCCAGTAGATGGCGATCTCTTTGTAGAGAAACTGTCTTTCTGTCTTCAATCCCATCTTTTAGCTTTTCTTGCGCTCCAGGTCAGAATTCTGTTAACAAAGCTCGTTCATTTTTAAATACTGGGGGGTGGGGGTCTAAATAGTGCATCTTTAAGTACTAATAATTGACCGCCGTTGTACCCAAATGGAACGAAATCGGCAAATACAAATTAAACAGCGAGACGCTGGCAGTCCGTCTGCTTTCTAGATTTTAACAGCAATAAAAGGACACAGATATACTCCAAAACAGACGGTTACAAGGGTAACTATAAGATTTTGAAGACCCTTCGTTGGCGTAGGTGTGGGTTAATAATTTGGCGTACGTGACACATGCGTCTCCGCTGCTCGCGGTAGTGATGCAGTAAATCTACACTTTACTGGAGAAGCACAAACACAGGCCTGCAGTTTTAAGAGTCTCGCGGGTTGTTTTTGGAGTACTCGCGCGCGTGCCTCGTGCGCGTGATGTCGCCGTTTTAACAGATTCTCGTTTTTGAGACGATGACGGCATCGTTTTCAAAAACGCGCGCTCTGAAACCCGTTCCCAAAAGCGTGCGTTTGCACGACGCCGCCGTCGTATAAACGCACCGTATAAAAAGTTTTCCGTTTTTAGCTGGAAACGTGGTCGTGTAAACGGCCCCTGGGGTGAATCAGCATCGTCCTTCCCTGTCTATATCGGGGGTCCCGATACTTCATCAAACCCGCGTCTGAGAGCTGACTAAAACAGACTCTGGAAAGACCCACGCGTTCTCAGACTTTCCGGAGAGTCGTAAGATCTTAGGAACCCATCAGATGAGGGAGCGGGTAGTAAACACAAGGCATGATGTGTGTAAACGCACGTTCTTTTGTTGCCGGTTCAAATCGAATAGCGGCACCCTGCGCCCGGGTCGGCCGCTGCTGTACCGCTTGACTGAAGATGTTTACATAGAATCACATCATGCACACGGAAACATTCAAGCTCCGTGCACACGGGGCGAAGCCGGAAATCGAACCTCTGACCCTGGAGGTGCGACGCAAACCTGCTAACCGCTGATCCACCGTGCCCGCCCCCTACTGACCAACATGTTAAGCTATTTTAATAAACGACGAGCGGAGATGAACGCTACGTCAGCTCGTGTTCAACGTTCATCCTTCAGCCATGTTTCGGCGTGCACGGGTGCTGCTCGCAGGATGTTTTCCACACCGTGCTTCCTAAACTCCGGCGAGTGTCGCCAGTGAAAAGTGATCGGCGGTTCCTGGTATCATCTCCCGCCAGCGACGATGCCGTGGTCAGAGTCACCGAGATCATATTGTTCCCCGTTCCGGATGTTTGATGTGAACGTTAACAGAACGTCTTGACTTGTACCTGCATGATTTGATGCACTGCACCGCTGCCACACGATTGGCTGATTGCATAAATATGCCAATCTGCGCAATAAGGTATATATAATAATATAATATATTCTACAATATAGTCCAGAGTCAATACAGTGACCGGGCGGATAACAATAGCTGACAGTGTGTTCTACAGCAAAAATAACCACGCTGTACATCGTCACGAATCACAAACAACGTAGTAATAATTATTAGTGGTCAGTTACACTTCTTCAGCACTAATCAGTGTGGCAGTTTAGAGAAAAACTACCACACAAGATGAACAGAAGTAGTCCTTCTTGCACGTGTGCATATGTGTGTACATTCGTGCATGTATCTGAGCGTGTGTGGATACCGTGTGGGTGTGTGAATAGTATATATGAGAGAGCGAGAGAGAGGGAGAGAGAGAGAGAGGGAGAGAGGTTTCACCTGCACAGGTGAGTATGCTTACCTCTCAGATCAGGTGTCTCAGGGAGTGGTACTCCTTTATTTTTCTTTTGTTTTCTCCGCAAAATGAAAACGTGAGCCAAAAACAACAAATCAGCTGGAGAGTGAACTTTACACCACCGGGCGAAACGGTTCCGCGGCTAACTCGGATCTCCAGCTGCTTCTCGCTGGCGCGCACACTTTTTAGGCGCAAGCTTAATATAAACACGAAGAAGTCCCAGATACTATCTGTCCAAAACCCTGATAAAGACTGACCAACATCCTCTGTGTCTTTCTTCCTCCGTTTCTTTCCCTCTGTCTACCTCTCTATCCCCGAACACAACACAGTGGATTGAGAAGGGAATCGAATTACTTCCCTCCCCTCAGCCAATCAGCGTGCATGCCTGGAAACCATGTCGGTGATGTCACGGGGCAGGTTACACATCTCTCCGGTTCTCTCGGACGGTCTCCACCGTCTCGCCCTCTTCTCCGTTCCCCTCCTCTGTTTGGGGAGCTTTCCGTTTATTTTACGCTCCTTTTACATTTGCGCACGACGTAAGTGTTTTCTGCACCTCTGCACGTTTCAGAATACACACTATGGAAATAAACGACGTCCTCGACCTTGCCGCGTTTGGTCTACATCCCCAGGGTTTTTCTCTCTAGTATACGGTCGTGTGAAAAAATAAGTACACCCCACACTCGATCGCGTTTTGTCGCTCGTCATCGTGGACGTCGGGTCGACTTTATTCGTACGAAACGGATCTAAATCCAACCCCGTCGCCGTGTTTCTCTGAATCCGTATAAAGTCCATCATGAGCTGAATCTCGTTTCATGACCTTGTTAATCCTGGGCGAGTTGTAGCACTTTCAGGATTTCCAGATTTTTTACTACAGAAGCAATAAGGGGGGATAAATAAGCAGCCCGGGTGCCCAGGACAAACACGTCTCACGTCTGTTCACGGCGTTTTAAATCCTTCTTATTTGTAGCTGCCCAGTTAAGTACGTTCAACAACCAGGTGAAGGAAATGAACTGTACTCCTGATAAATACAGATATTTAAGCAAAATGAACTACAGGTTCACGATATCTTACAAATAAATAATCAAATGTATAAATTCTGACCCTAAAAAATTGGATCGAATAAACAAAGTCTCTGGGGGAAATGATCAGGTGAAGTATAATGAGCTCCACAGCAGCGGCACCCGAGGAGTCATTTTTAACTGTTAACAGAGCTCTGAAGCTGGTTAAAGTACCCGACTTCACCAGTCTTTCTCGGGCACTGCACATCGCAGCGGCGTGGGGCTGGTGTCGTCCGAAAGCTACCACGGAGCTCTTTTTAATGCTTATAACGAGGCCGCGTAACCATATAACCTATGACGCGTGTCTTCCGTCGTGGTCCGGAGCTGTGATCTCTTTACCGTACCGTGTTACGGCGTGACTTGATTGCGTGTGCATAGAAGGGAAGGTTCATGAGTGCGGTACGTCTAATGACGCACGAAACGGTCGACGCTCGATATGGAAAACAAATAATAATAATAATAATTAAAAAAGAGGCAAAATGATTGTTCACGCTAGTGCAGAAGGTGACACGCGGAGCGTTGGATTGGAAGTTTGAAGCGTTGCTACGCAGCATACGCTTCTGCGAGAACATTGATTACTCCACGTATAAAAGTTTTGTATTGTGTTGAATTAAAAGCATTAACTAGCTCACTAGCTGCCCATAACTTCATTAGATTATGTTAAATACTACTTTTTTTTTTTTTAGCTCGGTCACTGAGCTTTCCAGGCAACCAGAACATGACAATGGGCAAGTACGCTGGTGCTCACACTTGCCTGGTGAGTTAGCTGATGGATTTATTCTTTGTCCTTACTGTGCAGTATGGGGTGGATGCGGTTCCCTGAGCACCAGCCCCTTCGCCTCTTAATGTACACAGCGCTCTTTCGGAACAGGCTTTTTAAAGAGTTGTTCAATGCAACAATGCTTTTGTGTGTGTGTGTGTGTGTGTGTGTGTGTGTGTGTGTGTGTTTACAAATCTCTGCCCAAATATGTTTTCCAGGTCTAGTGTTCAAGTCGGTTCTCTCTTCTCACACACTATTTCCCTGAGAGTGTAACTACAGGAACTGTTAAGAAACGCTCGTCATGTCTGCACTGATGACGAAATGAAGAGATCCGAACAGCTGCCCGGGACTGCGTGCGTGGCTAGTGCTCTTCTGATGACATCATCGAGTCGCATGTCTGACGGAACCACGTGAAACTCCTCCCATTTTCTCATGCTGACGTTCGCTTGATGCTTTGGATGGAAATGACAGCTTCTTCTTCCTTTAGCTGTGAATATTCTGACACGCGACACAGTAGGAATCTAACTTCACGACAGAATCCTGTGCTTTAAAGCACACAAGAACGTCATTCGTACGAGTACACGGCGAACAGGAGGGACGGTGTACACCTGGACGCGAAAGGCAGATGGGGAATAGACACAAACGAGAGAAAGAGGACGAGGACGCGAAACCGTATAGAGACGGGTAAACATCACGTCTTAGTGACTAATGAACAGGTGAACAGGACGGGAGAAACATTCCGAGTGAACACACAAGTACGAGCCCACATTCCCTTCCACAAAAACACAATCCTAGTGTGTGTGTGTGTGTGTGTGTGTGTGTGCACGCATGTTTATGTTTGTGCCTTGAGCACCTGCTCTATACTGCACCTGTCCCCAACTATGCACCATTGTGTGCTGTGACTGCTGCTAAGGTAGCAACACACACACACACACACACACACACACACACACACACACACACACACTGAGTGTGGATTGGTGGAGCCTGTGTTTTGGAGTACAGAGGCCTCCTGTTACCTCACGCTGCACCCGTGCAAATACACACACGAGTTTACGTTCACATTTCAGGCAGCTGAAATTCCACTTTATTCACTTGGTTTGAATTTTTCCCACTTGATCAGGAACACCTGTACACCTACTCGTTCCTGCTGTTATCTAAGCAGCCAATCAGGCGGCAGCAGTGCAACGCATAAACTCGTGCGTACACGGGCCGGCAGCTTCGAGTAACGGTCACGTCAACCATCAGAACGAGGGGGGGAAGCGTGAGCTCGGTGGTCTTGACCGTGGTGCGACTGTCGGTGCCAGACGGGCTGGTCTGAGTATTTCTAAAACTGCTGATCTCCAGGGATTTTCACACACAACAGTCTCTGGAGTTTACTCAGAATGGTGCAATTAAATTAAAAACAAAACAAAACGTCCATCGAACATCCACCGCAATCCTGCGGACGGAAACGCCTCAGGGGAACGGCCACACTGGTTCGAGCTGACAGGAAGGCCGGAGTAGCTCAGATAAACACTCTGTACAACTGTGGTGAGCAGCACACATCAAACCTTGAGGCAGATGAGCTACAACAGCAGAAGACCAAGAACAGAGAGCTGAGGCTGCCAAAACCGGACATTGAAAACATAGCGTGGTCTGATGAATCTCTGCTGAGGCACTCAGACAGTAAGGTTAGAATTCGGCCCCGATGGCATGAATCCATGGACCCGACCTGCCTCGTGTCAGCGGTCCAGGCTGGTGGAGGTAGTGTAACGGCGTGGGGAGTGTTTTCTTGGCACATCTTGGGCCCGTTAATACCGATCAATCATCACTCCATCAACACACCACAGCCTATTTGAGTATTTACACACGGAGGTTCTTATACGCAGTCCCCTCTGAACGGCGAGGCCAATTCTGTGGTTATTGCTACGAAGACATTTGAGAACAAAAGATGAATATGAAATGATCGGTCAGAATTCCAGCGTTAATTTCCTGATATTTACATCTAGATGCGGTAAACAACTCAGAACACGGCGCCTTTTGTTTGAACCCACCCACGTTTCAAGTGATCAGATATATGACCGACAGGTGTTTCTTTCTGCCCAGGTGTGCCCTGTTAGAGTGGTGTGTACTGAGGCCGTGAGTGTCATTGCCTTCTGCTGATAATGTGATAGTGTCGAGCCAGCGGGTTCTTCTACGGAACGAAAAAAGCAAAACACAAAGACAAACAAACAACCGGTCCGACACCGTTCAGCTTAGTTACTATCTCTGTTTACCTTTCTCTCGCTCTTCGCGTTCCTTCCTCTCCTTCCTTTCTCTCACTTCGTCTCTTCCTCGGCCTCCGCGTACGGTCCGATGAACGACTCGATTACGGAAAGAGATCGATTATGATACGGGCCCGACTGCAACTTAATGAACCCATAGGTCGAGTGGTGAGCAGAACATGAGCTCGAGCCGTCGTTCTGCCTCGTACTGTCGATCTCAGACGTAAAGTAACGGTGAGAAGGAGAGAAGAAATGTGAGGAGGAAAGGAGAGACAGAAAAGCTGGGCAGATGGTAGATGTACGTGGCACTGTTAAATATTAATTCTTCATGTCACGTCCGAATCGAATGTTTGCATAGGACGCTGCCTTCTGTGTTCCCGTCACCCGGTCCGTTATAAAGGCAGCGTACACACGTCCTTCGGTGAAATACATATCCCATAATCTGTTAAAAACGAACGTGTATAGACAGATTTATGTTTGTAATATGTAGTTGTTGGGGTTTTTTTTTTTTTAAACATTTATTTCTAGTGGGAAATGACTGGTGTAGCCACCAAATATTCACTCTGTTTTATTCCTCATGAAGTTCCGGGACGCAACCCGGCACCGTGGACGTTGGTCTCGAAGCGTTTTCTTTCGGACACCTGGCGACTTACGAGAAAGCAAGGCATCGAGGCATCGAGGCATCGAGGGAGTTGCCTTGTGTTTCAGACACACCTGCAAACGAATGAAAGGCATCCGAATTTGCATGATGGTTTTTCGTGTTAAACTGTCCGAGCGGGTATTTCTGTGTTTGGCCCGGGGGAGCAGGTTAGACTACATAAATCATCAAAATCTAAATCAGTTCCTAAACCAGAGCCTCATTTCTCTGGGGTGGGATATTCTCCTCTATATATGCCTGTATGCCTGTAACGTTCTCTCCACTGCTGTGGGTCGTCCCACACGGACGCCCCGAAGATTCGAACTTCCTGAACACAGTGTGAGCCTGAGCCCCGGTCGTAATCTCCTCTGGATATCGGAAAGGAAAGCGATGAACTGTTGCTGTGATCATCGAACACACGGTACTGTTTGCTCTTACTCTCCTACACCTGTATACTGACGATTTATAGTCCCAATATCCGGCGTCACTCAGTTAACATTCGAGTCTGGTTCCTTTATTCCTCCTTACATCATTACGCCCCGCTTTGCTGCTATAACGGGGACTTTCAGTAACACTGCTTAAAGTCCTTACGAACGTCTACTCTTCTGGGAAGCCTTTACGGTAGATTTTGGAGCGTGGATGTGGGGATTTGCTCATTCGGCCACGAGAGCACCTCTAGTGAGGTCGGGCACTAAAGCCACACAAGGAGGTCCGGGGTGCAGTCGGTGTTCCAATTCATCCCAAAGGTGTTCAGTGGGCTCGAGGCCGTTTTAGGCACGATTACCCCCGCGCGTTCGAATTTTCACTCAAAACCTGGTACATGAGCATGCAGTGCTGTGACGGCCCCCGTCCTGGGGCCTTCTGTTTTTTTCTGGTGTACATCTCATACTAAATTATTTCAGAAGTTAAAACAAGATCTAAGATAAAACAAAGGCAATCACTGTCAAAGTCTACAATCAGGAGACGCCTTCATGAATAAATACGGACAGTTCACCTCAAGATGCAAACCACTGGTAACACTCAAGAACGGAAGGACCCGATTAGACTTTAACAATAAATAAATAAATAAATAAATACATACATACATAGATAAAAAGCCTGATCAGTTCTGGTGCATGATTAAGTTGTAGCAGAATGATGGGAAGAGAAGAGCATGGAGAAGGAAAGGACGGGTCAAACCTGGTGGAGGCAGTGTTACGGCATGGACGTGTACGGCTGCCGGTGGAACTGTGTCACTGGTGTTTATAGATGATGTGACTGCCGATAGAAGGAGCAGGAGGAATTCCGAAGCGTACAGAGCTATACGTTCTGCTCAGATTCAGTCCAATGCTGCAAAACCGACAGAATGGCGCTTCACAGTACAGACGGATAATGACCCAAAACATACTCCAAAAGCAACCCAAGAGCTTCTTAAGGCAAAGAGATGAAATATTCATAAACGCCCGATGACCTCAACCCAATTGAGCACGCTTTTCACTTACAGAAGACAAAACTGACGGCAGAAAGACCCACAAACCAGCAGAGACCTCAACCCAGGACCATCATTCCGCTCCCACACGTCCACCCCCTCACGAAGCCACGCAGGTGTCACACAATGCCTGCCTTTATAACCATGTTACTAAGCCTGAGAAAGGCCATGTCTCGGAGTGTGTATGTAAGAGAGACAGGTAGAGAAGGGGTGTGTGTAAAAAGCCCTGTGTGTGAAGATTTGGTGTCGGTATGTGAATTACGCGACCATGATCTCCGAACTCAAACGTCTGCTGGGACAAGTCACTTAAATCACTGAACCAATCACAAACAGTTCCACCAATCAGAACGTCCTAAAGACACTAGGACACCTAAAGAAATGTCATGGCTCGTTCCACCAATCAGAACCATTTAAAAAACCTCATACCGCATCCGACTTAGCTCGGAAGTGGGAAATCAGAACTCACTAGCTAATGAGGTTTACTCTCATTGGCTAGTGAGATATGGATTGACGGATCCAAAGACGCCTCCAGGTTTGTCATTTTCGACCAATCAAAACGCCTTAAAAAGTCACAGCTCCTTCGACCAATCAGAACATCAGAAACATCACAACCCTTTCAAACATTCCAAATACCTTAAAGAGCCCCTTACACCAATCAGAAAGTACTAGAGAACCATTACTTCTACTCTTTCTAATCTGAGTGCATACACTGTAACTGTGTGTGTGTGTGTGTGTGTGTGTGCTCGCTCTCTCTCTCACTCTCACTCTCTCTCGCTCACTCACACACACACACACACACACACACACACTATCCATCCTGCTCTCAGAGGATTAACGCTTCACAGGGTTCCCCCTACAGGCCAAGCTGTGCTACTGCCAGCCACCATATATGGTACATGTTAAATTTCCAGACTTGATCCACTGATGAAATCACGGTAGATCACATCGTGTTAAAGAGATCGTGTTAAATCTCCCAGGTTTCATTAAAAATCTCTTCGTTTGTGTTCCGAAGATGAACGAAAGTCTTACAGGTTCGGAACGACACGAGGCGGAGTAACTGATGACGGAATTTTTATTTTTGGGTGAACGACCCCTTTAAAGAAAGCATGGACCGCATTTTAAGCAAATATTTAGTGGCTGGAAGTTTGAGGCTTGAAGTGTGTGTGTGTGTGTGTCTCAGGAAGTGTGTTTTCTGACCTGCGCACTGTGAGTTGGAGAGTTTTGTAGGATCCTTTGACCAGAGAGATGGCCTCCTGTCTGAACCCGCTCAGCTCCACACCGTTGATGATGACCACTTCATCCCCGACCAGCAGGGGGCACTGTAGAGACCTGGCTTTACCACCCTCCTCTACCTACACACACACACACACACACACACACACACACACACACACACACACACAAACACACAAACACACAATGTAAATGATTTAAATACAGAAACTAAAGGTGGCCTAATAACCCACAAAGAAAGAATAAAGTACAAAAACCTCTAAGGAATGTTTTCTCTGGAGCTGCGAACACACACACACACACACACACACACACACACACACACACACACAAATAACCTTTTAAGAGTCTGAGATTTTAGGGATCTGTTTCTGGAACACACTGTGTACTTTGTAGTCAAAGCCTGGCAAGCTGAATGATATTACACCACAGTGCTGCTGAATCATCGAGTCCGTTCCGGTCAGAAGGTGTGCATTAATTTTGGAAAACATCACAGCTCGAACAACAGCTCCGCCTGCAACATGAACCGTAGATTTATATTAATGCGCTCGTTCCAATGCCTTACTGTTTCTATAATAACAGCTCATTCACAGGCTCTTGTATAGCGGATGCTTCCTCAGACTTAGCCGATCTTGTATCCACGGGCACGTCCGTCCAACACCCACACTGCCCGTCTTATCTAAAGAGTCTAATGACGGGAAGCACCGATGCGGCGTAACGGTTCAAACAGTCCCAGCGGGAAACAAAGTATGCGACATTTACACTGACCTTAATGGAGTTGAATTCGGTAAAAGCTTTTGGGACCTGCGTTAAGACTAAAGCAGCATTCGAGCGGTGATGAACACACAGATAAGTAGCTAGCTTTATCTCCAGTGTAGGAACAGTCTCGAAAAGTGCTGCTACTCAGACAAGGGCACTCGGTGTATCATATGAGGAAGAGGCACGGAAAGTTCAAAAAATTCTGTTTCGGTACTTTGAGATACAGTTCCTGAAATCCTTGATTTGCTACGGTCCAACGTTCCAGCGTCCTCAGAGATCACAGTGTCCTTCCAGAGTGTTCCAGTGCAAGGATTCCTGGGAAGTTTGTCGAGGTACTCTTCTTAGCGCCTTAACGTTCCAATCTCGAAATATTTTCTGAGTCATAGTTTCCCCCTTCGTGTCGAGGTTCCCATGGTGACAAGCTCCACGTGCTCACGTGTCTGCCGCGTTTTATCATCTTCATGATCGGTTAGTTGGCCGATTATTTTTTCCGATTCGTCGATCGATCCGATGGGGGCGGGGCAAACTTTCAGTACCATTTTTTCCGTTTAGTTAAAATAAAAATTCACAAACCGAGTGTTACAAATATAAACTTCACACTAAAACTTGACACAACTGTTTGTCCAATCATATAAAGACTGGAAAGCTTATATTATATAATAGTATTTACCTGTATTTAATGTGGGTCAGGGACCAGCTCTACGTCTAACTTCATTTATCTACCAGCGTCTATCCTCAAGGAGCCCCCTTTTAGTGCATAGTGTAAGAATACTGTATACTCTATCCATCCTCCCATCCATATACTGTGCTGCTTATCCTATACGGTGTCGCAGGGAGCCAGGAGCCTTTCCCAGGGGACTTTGGGGGACATTCTGGGGGACATTCTGAACCGGGTACTGTATACTCCGTAGTACATCACATGATACTTTCAAAGAAAATGTAAAAAATAAAAATGCAGTTTGGAGTACGGTGTTTGGACAGAGAAAAAGCTGGGAGTTCAACACTGCCCTCTAGCCTTAACAGTTAAAGACGTTCAGGCTGCATTTCCAGTGGAAAAGAGAAATGCCTACAGGATGTGGTTCTCGACTCTCCCGAAAGGCTCTGTGTCCAAGTGTAACGTGACGGAGTGTGCGGAGAACACCCAGACCTGCCCAGCGACCTGCTGTTTCTCAACGCACACATTATTACATAAATCAATCAATAAACGCCGCCTGGTGTGTTTCACTTCCTGTGACATTCTTCCTTCCTTTTCTTTTCCTCTTTCCTGTCTTTAGGCTTTGCTGCATCTGTGCACGGTCATTCATACGAACACGCCCATGAGAAAAATGAGTCTCAGAGTGTTGTCAGAAGAGAATATCAGCGATAATTACAAGAGTGAGCACAGTCGCTAAGACCGGAGCTATAAATCATTTCGTTTTTAGAATATTCTGGAAAGATAAGAAAAGTTCAAGAATTCCTTTTCTGGTATGCACGATACAATGGGGAATGGAAAAAGAAAAAGAAAAAAGAACACGAGGATGAATAATAAACAAGGCTCCTACGTACACCAGAGCACAGAGCACAAACTCAAGCAGTCTCCGTAACCCATGCCATGTTTTCTCCCGCTAATGCATTTACTTGCATTTACGTAACGGAAGCGTGGGGAAATTTCGCAGATTGCACCTGCAGTTAAAGCGTCATTCAACACTAAACTGCATTTTCTGAGATTTTGACAGAGATGTTCGTGTCGCACATCATAACAGACAATCTCAGCATCCCTTAATTTTAATCGTAGGAGAAAACTGGTTCATTTTGAGCTTTTTTTTCCCGCTCGTTTCGTCTTCCTGGTTTAAAACCTCGGTCGCAGGCGGTCGCGTGGCAGTGTACTATAGTACTTCGACGACACGTCTGTGTCTCATGGTTATTCACGAGCCTGCGTGTTCTTATCCTATGAGAAGATGCGGTCTCATAATTATCCGTGACGGCGCGTGGTGCTTTCCTACAGGTGTAGTAGATGAGAGGGGTTCGAATGGGGCGCAGGTGTTCGTTTCAGTGGTGTAAGAGTTCCGGTGTGTTTATTCGGGAGAGCGATGAGAACTGGATGACGGTGGGCTTCGGACTTGCTCAGGAACGCAGTCTGCGTCTACACGACGACGCGGTACTCGGTCCCGAGGACTTTTCCATCCCTTCGAATGAGGTGCGTCTCATTTTAACATGACAAGACATAACGTGAGCGAATTAAACCGCTTAAAGCCCCGCGGGCCGTCGCGTGTAAAAACTATACAACGAGAGTCCGTGTAGAAGGGAAGAGCCGTCACCTTTTATTCGTGAAAAGCTCGAGCCTCTCAGCTAGCCTATATACTATCCATAAGTGCAGACATAGGGCTGTCCATATACTATCTATAAGCGTAGACACTATGCACGAAAGGATTCATTACTGAAAGTGTTGAATTTCCAAATATTCAGTTAAGCTCAGTGCTTTGACCCTACAGAGCTACAAACACCTAGAGACGTGTTTACTCAAAATCCAGGCTGTTAACTTCAGAATGCAGCACAAACTGAGCGTTTAAAAGCAAGCTAAACAGTGTATCTGATTCTCTTTAACTTTCCCTCACCCCCAGCTCTGGAGTCGGGGGTAAGAGTCTGTCTGTCAGGGCAGGGACTGTATTTGGAGACGGGGCTCGGAAAAGCAGCACCTCAAGAGACGAGCCTGTTCTCTGTTATCCAAGATAGATGAAGTGCATGTTTGGATTGTCAGGGTGTCTTTGTGCTACTGAGGTGTGTGTGTGTGTGTGTGTGTGTGTGTGTGTGTATATCTCTCTTTATTCTCCCCATCACGTCTTTTATTTTCGAGCAACAGCTCTTAGAAATTCCTCTGCTGACATTCCTCTCTCCTCTCGACTCTTTTGCCCTCCTCCTCTCCCGCTCTCTTGACTCAGTGTCTTATACAATCTCTCTCTCTCTCTCTCTCTCTCTCTCTCTCTCTCTACCTCCCTTGCTTTCTCTCTGTCTATGTTGGATCCTTGCCTGCATTCCATTCTTCCCTTCCCAGTTTGTGATGGGGACTGTGTATGAGAGGACAAAATATTATATTATGGTTATACCGTTCCATATCATAGTCGTTATATGCCTCTAGAACTCTGTCGGTAAAGCTGCGCTGTTCATAGTAAAAAGATTGCAAAAATCACACAAATCAGCCTGGACTCGTACGTCTAGGATTTTACGTGTTTGTGCGGTGATTCATCCAAACACAGACCCTTATCTGCGGCATCTAAAAGCAGGTCACACAACACCACATTTAACAGTCGGTTAGAGGGTTTATTCAGCTTTCTCCAATACAAAGCCAATACAAGGCCAATAATATTATGGGATGGATACGGATATTGTAAAACCTATGATGCGCCATGGAGAGAGCGAAAGCAACAGAAAGAATGCGATGGCAGCGTACCCGCTGTTATAGTACTTTTTCTTTTTGGCGTATAATCAAAGCATAGTACTTTTACTCGAGTTTAAAAAAAAACAAAACGTTCACATTCGTTACATTTATTCTTTGATCACCGTTACAGATTAAATCAATGCGTCAACCCGTTCGTTCTATTGAAATGTGCACATTTTAAATAATTCAATTTCCAGACCCAAAACAGAGAGTTTCCTGACAGTTTCAGGCAGGAAATGCTTAAAGCGCCCCGATCGTGCACTTGATCAGTTACCGTGAGAACAGAACGGGAGGTAAGACACTTTCTGATTGGCCGCGTCGACTGTGCAGAACGTGGTGTAGTTTGTTAAGTATTTTTTTCCACCGGATGCTTTATCTACTCTTACTTCAGTCGTTTTCTTGAGCGCTACTTTTGCCCGTGTGAATGATCACTACATTAGCCGTCCTTTTACTCCTGGCGGTGCGTCGTGTGCTCTATCCGCCACTCCTGAAATGTCAAAAATATAGTGTATCACAGGTTTAAAGAGTTTTGCAAAACCTACAAATTACAGCAATAGAATACACTGTATATAGAAGAACAAAACCTGATTATGGCCAGATTAAATGGCACGATAACACGAAACGGACTTGTGGGGTTTTCTATGTGTGTTTTTTACATTTTTTTTCTTCATGTTCCCACCCCAACACTCCCTTCTGCATGCCAACTCGGTTCTACAACTTCAAGCGACTGGCGTATCCTTCTACAAGATCTAAGCACGCTCGTAACCGAAGATCTGTAGTGCTCTGGCTCTTCAGTCGTGGAATGAGTTTCCCTTCCATTTCAAACATCTCCATTCTTTCCACGAAGGGATTAAAGACCTGCTTCTTCAGACAGTATCTAAGAAAATCATTCATTTTATTAATCAAACCTTTGTTTTGAAAGCAAGAGGGAGTATATGTCCAGCTGGGTATGTAAAAAAAAATTCCGTCCAGGACAGAATTAAAACCGCTGATTAGCTCTTACAGCCCCCTGCGAAAGTATTGGAACGCCAACTCTTATATTTGCGCACACTGAAGACATTTGTGTTCGTGATCGAAAGATGAGTGTGAAACAGTAGATCCGAACGTTCCGCTTTTATCTCCCGATATTTACATCTTAAAATAAATGTTGTGCAGCTTTGAAAAATGGCGCTTTTGATGGCAGACCATCCAATTTGTCGGTGAGGAAAAGTATTGGAACAGATATTCTTAAAAGTAAATTAAACTCAATAACACTAAATATTTGCGATTACTGCTGCAAGGTGGTGACCCACCGACGTGACACTGAGCAAACTGTCGCATTCTTTTCTTGTGATGCTTTTCCAGGGCTGTACCGCAGCTCCTTTCTGTTGTTGCGCGTTTTGGACGGCTTCTCCTTTCAGTCTCCTCTTCAGGACGTGAAATGCACGTTCAACTGGATTAAGGTCTGCTGACTGACTTGGCCAGTCTAAAACCTTCCACTTTTCCCCCCGATGAAGTCCTTTGTTGTGTTGGCAGTGTGTTTTTAGCCATCGTCATGTTGCATGATGACGTTCCTTCCAATTAGATGGGATACAGGATGTTTCTGTAGACTTCTGAATCCAATCTGCTGCTACCGTCATGAGTTACGCCATCAATAAAGGCTGCTGAGCCCGTTCCATGCAAGCCCAAGCTATGACACTGCCTACACCGTGCTTGATGTTTTGGATCATGAGCAGGTCCTTTCTTTCTCCACATTTTGGCCTTTCCATCATTTTGGTAGAGGATAATCCTGGTTCCAGAACTTTTGTGGATCGTCTCTGTATTTCTTTGCAAAATTCCAATCGTGCCTTCTGATTCTTACCCCTGATGAGTGGTTTGCATCCCGTGGTATGGCCTCTACATTTCTGCTCTCAAAGTCTTCTTCTAACGGTAGATTGTGACACCATCACCCCTGCCATGTGAAGGTTTTTGGTGGTCACTTACTGTTGTTTTGGAGTTTTTCTTTACAGCTTTCACAATGTTTCTGCTGTTATTTTACTTGGCTGACCCGTTCTATGTCTGACTGTTATCACACCAGTGGTTTCTTTCTTTTTCAAGACATTGTAAATGATTATATTGGCTATGCCCAATGCTTGTGCAATGGCTCTGATCGATTTTCCCTCTTTTCTCAGCTTCAAAACGGCACGCTTTTCTCCCGTAGGCAGCTCGCCGATCTTCATGTTGGCTTATATTTTTAATAACAGATGCAGTCTTCAGTGGCGAAACCCAGGGCGCAAACCAAGAGTAGACATTCTGCGCTATTAATTGTTTAAACAGTCAAACAGGGCACACCCGGGCGACATGAAAACACCTGTCAGTCACATGTTCTAATATTTTTGCTCACTTGAAAAATGGGTGGGTTCAAACAAAAGGTACCATTTTCTAGGTTGTTTAATTCATCGAGATATGGATATCAGGAAATGAACGCTGAAATACTGATCCATCGTCTCATGTTCATCTTTTGATCAGGTTTTTAGTGTACGGCAAAAACAAAACAATTGGCTTTGCTGCCATTCCAATTCTTCAAGACGGAACAATATAAGAACAGACAGCGTTACCACAGCCGATCATGTAACTAATCCCGTGCAAATAAGGCTTTTGTCCTCTGGACATCTGACACCAAATTCATATTTTTCCTCCTTTCTGATAGCCACTAACCATTTTCCAAAGCTCTCTGAGAAATCCTACGTCCTGTGATACAACTGGCTGTTGCTTCTTACTCATGAGCACTATGGCATAACGATTAGTTGAGTTTGATAGGGACTGCCAATAACTGTACTGTTTCGGACATATCATAGTGACCAAATGCTGATGGATGTAAACGCGGCGATCGCGAATTCTGCCAAAAGCGCTCTGGCTAGAAATTTTAAACCAGAATTTCTCTTCAAACGTCATTTTCATTTAGCAAAAGTGAAAGTGACCGATCAAGAAGCTTCACACTTCTCAGGTGTACAGAAGAGTCTATTGTTTACAGGAATAGAACTCTGTTATTTGCCTCAGCCTTTGAATACCGTCAATGAATGGCAAGGACTGCGAAGGTGTCGAGTAACAGGACGAACGTTCAGTCCTAGACTTCCGTAAGCACCACTTCAGGGCATTACGTTTACACTACATGTATGTGGAAGGGTCGTAAACCCTCTCGTTAGTGACATTCTCAGAGATATAGTTACAAAATTTTCGATCTCTGAAAATTATGACCTACCAGTATACTGTGACTCTCTAGCCACCACAGTCCAACAAAGACTAATGTTAAAGCCAAGAAAAGCAGACTTCCATGTACGCTGAGTAATATTTATGAGATACGTTACATAGCCAAAAGTATGTGGGCTCCTGGCCAAGACACTCAATTGTGATTGTTGAACATCCTATGTTCATTCCAAAGGCATGGTATTAATTTGCAGTTGCTCGCACCCAAAGTTTTGTTGGTCAGTGAGCTTAACGTCTGGACTTCAACCTCGGGTTAACGGAGAAAACCTAGAAATTGGAAGATTCCAGAGGAAGGGGTAACGTTTTCTCCTGGGGACAGAGTATGCCCACAATTTCCTTTGTTACTCTGGCACACAGCTCACACCCTTCCAGTGCGTACTCATTTACCAACCTCCTCAGTGCCTCCTAGAAGAATGGTTCCAAAAATGCGAGGGGGTCATGGGTGGTTGCCTAAAGACATCTGGACCGAGCCTTTTTGGTTTATAAGGAATTTGCACACAAACACCGTTTGGAAACACCCACTTATGGTGAATAGAGCTGGCTCAGGAACAGTGAGGAGGCCACTTTAAAGTCATTCATCGTATCAATGAAGTCACATATAAACTTTATTTTTAGTATCACCTCTCATCTAGTTTCCATGTCTCCTCAAACCCAGATTATTGGGTCCATCACCCACTGAAACACGTCTGGACACTGAAGGGTTTCCTGCACACAGTGACAAAATAAAATTTTGGGTGCACTAGGCCTCCAGGAGGAAACGTGACCACTCTTCTGTCCAGTTAGCACAGAAGGTTCGAAGGAATCGTCCAATTTCTCGACTCAACACAGAGGACGCCTCCAATCTCTAACTACTGGAGAGACTCTGCTCAGGATGTTGTAGACCCAGCACTCATCAGGGACTTTCACACACACCATCCTGACCACCCAGCGCTGTGACCCAGGGGGTCTCCCATGCAAAGCCCAGGCAGCTCACGGATTGAGCCAAGCATTCTGTGGAGTACAGCATTTATTAAAGTCTATGACTGAACTTGATACTGTAGGCGACGATACATTCCAGTACGTGAAGCATGCTGTTATTGATTAATTACCATGTCTGCACCTGACCCTATCTTCCAAGATCCCCGGCCAGTTTCCACTTCACGTATGAAGGGAAAGATACAAAGGGAAAGATATCCATGATCCAGACTTCTAAAGAGACGTCTCACGTCTTCAATAATCCAGCCATTCCTTGCCCTCCAGCATTTTCCTGTCTAATGGAGGTGGTCCGTAGTATGTTTTGTTTACAGATCGATCGCCTGAACTTTTGCATGTCTATCATTTTGAGAATTTCCTAGCTCCTTTGGTTTGTTTACTTTGGTTGTTTTTAATAAACGCAACATCTGTAACTGTATCCATCTGTCTGGCATTCATGACATTATACGCTGTGTTAATCTCAATCACAGGTTGTGTTTGTCTTTTGCGCCTTTCACAAGCAGAGGATGGTGCTGACACATCTAAAAACACACACCCAGCACTGATTAGAGCGTGAAGCAGTCAAGGAATCCACATGCTGACATTTCCATCAGCACACCTCTCACCTCCTTAACTCCTCTCTCACTTTCTCTCATGCTGTCAGTCTTTTCCAACACTTATCCTCCCACCTCTTACGCTTTCTTTTGACGCTTTCCCTGCCTCGCCATTGTTCGGCTCGAAGAAACTTGATTTGTGTGTCTATATTCACTTACAGTTTTGCCAAAAGATATCTCATTTCGCTTTTCCTCTGTCACTTCGCTCTTCTCAGATAAATCTATGCCTTTTTAAGCTCCGCCACTCCACCCTGCTGCTGCTGCTTATCTCCTCTGTCGCTCATACCCTTAAGGGTCACAGTGAGTGTGTGTGTGTGTGTGTGTGTGTGAGCGCGTTTATGGTACTGGGGGGTTGCTCTGCTATTGTTTCAGTTCTGTTCACCCATTCAGCCCTACAAACAGCACAAAAGCCCAGCCACCCAGCGGGACATCAAAGCCACAAACACCACAGTGAATTCAGACTTGTTCTAATGCTGTGCCAGTGTTAAAGCTACACGAAGCAAAGGAAGTAAATGTTATTTATAAAGCACATTTAACACAGCAAGGCTGACCAAAGTGCTGAACAGAGTAAAGAAAAGTCCAATTGAAAATCATAACAAAAAGTAAATCCAAATAAAGACAGAAAATAAGACTGAAAAATTAGATGAAAGTGCCTGGGCTAAACACTAAACACCGGGCCCGACAAAACACACAGCAAAAGACACGCAGTCAGCAATCGATTTAAATTTCTGGAAGTTTCAGAGAGGAAAACTGTGTTACACCATCAGAAGGTGTATTTCCATCAAAATGTATTGCAGCGAATGCTTCCATCATGTACTGTTCCAATTTAGAGACGCATCAACGAGATGTCATCAACTGAACCCACACAGTCACCGAAAGACTGGACGACGTATTCTCTCGCTCCCTTTCACCAACCTGTTTATCCTGATCAGGGTCGCGGTGGATCAGGAGCCTATCCCGTGAACACTGGGTGTGAGGCAGGAGTACACCCGGCATGGGACAGCAGTCCGTCAAAGGACGTGAAAGACACTAATGTTGCCATTGTTGGTTCCAGAAACTCCCATATTTTATTAAAGCAAAAAAAGTTATCCAACACCTAACACCAATTTGAAAATTAATTGCCCCATTAAACTTAAAATCTGGTTGTGCCAGCTTTAGTAGCAATAACTGCAGTCAAACACTTCCGATAACTTGAGTTTCAACTTACAGACTGAAGACCGGACATTCTCCTTTAGGATTTTCTGGTAGAGAGCAGAATTCATGTTTCCCTCAATTACTGCAAGTTGTCCAGACCCTGAAGCAACAGAGCATCCCCACACCATCACACTTCCTCCACCATGCTTGACCGCAGGTACGATGATCTTTTTGTGGAATTCTGTGTTTGGTTTACTCCAGATGTGACGGGACTCCTGTCTTCCAAACAGTCCACTTTCCACTCATCAATCCACAGAACATTCTCCCAAAAGGTTTGAGGATCATCAAGGTGTGATTAGGCAAAATTCAGACGAGTCTTAATGTTCTTCTGGGTCAGCAGTGGGTTTCACCTCACCACTCTTCCATGGAGCCATTTTCCCCCAGTGTCTCTCTGATAGTGGAGTCATGAACACTGACCTTTACTGATGTAAGACAGGCCTGTAGGTCCTTTGATGTTGTCCTCGGCTCTTTTGTGACTTCCTGGATGAGTCGTCGCTGTGCTCTTGGAGGAATTTTGGAAGGTCGTCACTTCTGGGAAGGGTCGCTACTGTGCCGAGTTTTTCCATTTAGAGATAACGGCTCTCGCTGTGGTTCTTTGGAGTCCCAGAGCCTCTGAAATAGCTTTGTAACCCTTCCCAGACTGATGTATTTCAACCACAACCTGGTTGTGTCTAGTCCAGCTGAACCCCATCATCAATGCAGTTTCATAGATTTGTGGAATTAGTAACTACGGTGCAAATACATTTTCACACAGGCCCAGTTCGTATCGGATAACGTTTTTGCTTATCATTTAAAAATGCATCGTGTGTTTATTCAGGTTGCCTTTGTTTTACCTTAGATTTTAATGTCTGAAACACTTTAGTAGGAGATTTACACAAAAAACAGAAGAAATCAAAATACTTTTTCACAGCACTGTACATACCTTTATAGCCACAAAGTCCAGCATGAAAATGCACCACGGTACAAACCACACGCCATCTCAAACTGGTTCCATGAACATGACAGTGAGTTCAGTGTACTTTAAAGGCCTTCCCAGTCAAAAGATCTGAATTGAGAAGAGCACCTTTGGGATGGAGTTGAACAGGAGAGTCGCAGCAAGGACGAGGTGATGCGATCATGTCATCATGAACCAAAATGTCAAATGAATATTTCCAACAGCGTGTGAGATCTGTGCCATGAAGAACTGGGGCTGTTGTGAGAGCAAAACCATATTAATGTGGGTTCTTCCTAGTGTTCCTAATAAAGTGTCCAGTTAGTGCATACTGTACAAACTTATTTCTGTTTTTGGTCATATCAATGTCTAATACTGGCTGTTGTTTTTTCTGGAGAGAAAAACAAAAAAACAAGCAAAATGGATCCAATTTGGCATTATAACTCTTCCATCCAATCACACTGTATCAGATGTCTGAGTCATCACTGCACAAATATATCATTCAGTTCAGGTTCACATGCTTTTGTTGGCGCATCCATCACAAAGCGATGCACTATGAAAGGGCAAGATCAGAGATGAATAAAAACAAAGGACAGGTACAGAGAAAGAAAGAGTTGAGGATCAATGCTGGTTTCCTATCTTTCCTCTTCCTTCCTGTTTTCAGTCCTGTGAGTCTCTCCGTTTCTGTAGTGTATAGATCAAATCCACAATCTGCAATGAACAGGTATATATGTATAGGTATACATACACTGATCACTGCACAAGTTTCTCTCTCTCTCTCACACACACACACACACACACACTCAGATGTCATAAGTCTTAGCAGGACTTTCCTCTTATCTTTCTAATCATTAAATCCAACTCTATACATTGTCCCCTCAAATCAGATGTATTCTGGAGTGAAAACAAAACTACACTTTTTTTTTTTTTTTAATCATATGCCGCTGTAATATTAAGTGAGTTTCATGAATGTTAGCATTCAGGCTTTTGTTACACAAGTCTAGAGGCCACACCAAGAATCTGACCTTGTACTCCTCAATTAGCATCTAGTGATTCGGAGCTTTTACCACAGTAAAGGAAAATTCCAGCGTTTTCCAACATGTCGTGTTTTACAATTATTCTGTTTTGGGGTTTGTTTTGTTTTTTTTGTAATGCATGTCTGGAAATTAAGAATGAAGTAGGCAGAAAAGGTCGTATACGAACATGTCTTGCTTAACAGCAACTCCCAGTGATATTTCAGCCGTCCAACTTCAACAACACGACACTAATTATCAGAGATGCACCGATGTATCGGTCAGTAATCCGTATCAACCGATTAAGGCAATTTTGCACGCTGTCGGCCGATAGTCTAAAAACGTCCGGTGATCAGGGCCGTTTATATCCCGTCAATCAAAAGAGGGCGGGAAGACATGGATTTTGTGCTGTGTGTAAAGAAGATGTCTCTCGTGTGGAACGGCGACAAATCTGCAGTTTGTAACGTCTGTAATCTCTGCACTGATAACATTTTACACCGGACGCCGCAGCGGTGAAGCGGGAGTTTCAGCGTCGAGTCTAATTAATATTTTGCCGCGCTGAATTAAAGCGCCAGTACACTGTTGAGACGTTTAAATGAAGACTGGTTGACAAAAAAGTAAATATTGTACAGAAACATATATTTGTAGAGTAGTGTATTTCATATCCAGTTAATGTTACTATATAACAAGTTTATATCATATATCACCAGTTTGATGTTCAGTGATGGAGTAGAAATGCGTGTGTTAGTGGAGAGTGAATGTGAGACTAACGGGAGGATTTTTAAAATTCAGTCGATGTTAATACGAATGAATAACATCCAATAAGTTAATAATCTTACTTTAATCTTCAGAACGTAGTTCGTGTGTTCATGTTAATGCGAGTAATGTGTTTAATGTTGATGAGGCCGGTTACTGTGAAACAACTTGCTGAAATGGAGAGAATACAGTTTTTTATTTGCATTTCTTTCAGAATTGTGGAATTAATTGTTATTCGTTTAAAAGAAGGTATAAAAGGCAGAACTATCGGTATCGGCCGATATCACTCTGAATAATCGGTTATCGGTATCGGCGGAGAAATTTAGTATCGGTGCATCTCTACTAATAATCATTATAGACAAAACCCGGCTTCTTTTCAGGAGCGCGCGACCGCGTTCGGGTCACCATAGCGACGAGTGAGTAGACAGAGAGGGGTGGAGGGTAAAAAAAAAACCCCGAAAAGAATCGTTTTGAAAGAGCGATACCGGAAGAAAGGAGTACCGTTTTGCAAAAACCGATAACCGAGTAGCCAGCTCTACGTACCTTCGAGATGATTAACGGTTCTCCGTGCTCAAGGCCGCCTTTGAGTGTGAAGCCCCACGGTGCTCCGCCGTGCAAGAATGCCTCAACAAACAGCGAGTTTCCGGCCATAGTCACCCTCTGAAAGTCAGCTAATCCTGGGCTAAGCTGGTCCAGAGAAACCCGCTCGCAGGGTTAGGGTTAGGGACTAGCAGTGTTCACTTCCGTCGCCTCAGTCATTTCTCTGCGTTCTCCGAGTCATGATAAGAGACCAAACTCACAAGCATTTCTACATTCTACCTCACAGATAAATAAGACCGAAGAACAAACAATATAGACGTATATGTATATTTACATACATATATTTTTTTTCCCCCACAAGCCGCGAGGCTTAAAGAAAAAGCGCTAATTTTTTTTAAAAATAAGTAAAACAGTCACGTGTGTAATGGTTCGTCAGCCCTTTTCCCAGCTCGGACATTTTGATTTGAACATTACAATAGAATTTGCCACGATCCAGCGCGCGCGCAGAAAAGGCGAGCGCACTCCGCACGGTCGCCTCAGTGAAAGAAAAGTCCTGTCAGAAAGTTCCAGCCGAGTTTCCCCCAATCATCCAAATCCACAGACACGACACGACGCGCGGCTTTTAATCCCACACATAACCTGCAGTTGGTCAGAATCCAGAGATTCCCCGGCGGGTTCTCCTCCAGCTTGTCCGTCGCTGTGAGGAGGAGAGTTTGTGTTTCTCCGGACGGACGGACGGATGGATGAGAGAGAGAGAGAACCCGCGGCTCGCGCGCCCCTCACCGCCCTGCTACAGACACTCATCAGGAAGGTGGCACCGAGTGCGCATGCGCACACGACACGAGCTGATCTGATCGCCTGGAGAGCGCTGAAGTGATTCCCTAGTAGGCTATACCTAAACATAACCACTATAATAGTAGAAGACTACATCAGGTTCCACTGTTCTCAGTAAAGAACAGGAACCTGAGGCTAGAGTGGACATCAAAACTGGGGATTGGGAAAAAAGACCAGGTGAAGTCCCCCCCCCCATATCATATTCAACTGTCCTGCCTTTACCTGCTGTAGCCCATCCACCTCACGCTTCAACATATTGTCCATTCTGAGATGTTTGTCACCTCACTACGGTTGTAAGAAGCGGTTCTTTGAGTAACTGTAGCCAGCTCGAACCAGTCTAGCCATTCTCTAACCTCTCTCAACAAACTGTTTCCACCCACATAACTGATGCTCATTAGATTTTATTTATTTATTTTTTCATTATTCTGTGTAAACTCTAGAGACTGTCGTGTGTGTGAAAATCCCATGAGATCAGCAGTTTCTGAAATACTCAAACCAGCCCATCTGGCACCAGCAAACATGCCACGGTCAAAGTCACAGAGATCACCCCCCCGAGAGATAATCATATCCCTCCCCCCCCCCCCCCCCCCCCGTAATGGAAGCTCTTTACCTGTATCTGCGTAATTTTATGCACTGCACTTGGACCACATCGTTGGCTGATTATATAACTGCATGAATGATCAGGTGTACAAGTGTTCCTAATAAAGTGGCTACTGAAAGCCCAAACAATCCTGCATAAAATGAACAGAACAATAACAAACTGTTTTATTAGCATGATGAGATATGTAGGGAATAAAACATAAAACAGACCGGGCAATTGTTATAGAAAAATGATCATCGATGTGGTGGTGTTAAGCTGCCCAATGTGCCCAAAGTTGTTTATTTTCATACAAGTGTTTTATTCCAATTATACCACAACAATTTGCAAATGATGACATTTTTCAAATTGTTATTATTAATCAACGACACAACATACGTACAGTTTAATTGTTTATAATTACATTTAATGTTGTGGGACATCTTTGAGGTAAATGAATCCCTGTTATCACTTACATTAGAGCCACTATAAAGAGTAGCTCCCTCATCAGCCTTTCCCTTTCTCTCCCATTAAGTTATTAAAACATAAATGCAGCTTGTCATGTTACAAGAAAATGGAAAGAGTAGTCTTCTGTCCTGAAACTTAAGCTTACAGCTTGCTGACACTGGAGACTCCTTCCAAAAAATGTTCAGTTAATGTCTCCTTATAGAAAGCTTCATCATATCACAACTTTATAGCCGCTTATACAAGGAACGAGTATGACAAAAGCACAACACTGCCAAAGGTAAAGAATGTGGAGGGCATTTATCAAGAGAATGTTACAAAGAATTATTGTTTTAATTTTTAATTTTTTTAATTGGTTAATTTAGCTATTGAAAAAAACAGTATTAATGCATTCATGCAATTTGTATGTGCACATGTGCCTAAAGTATGCTTTGTGCATTTATAATGGAATAAAAAAATTCACAACATGAAACATTATATTCAGTATCTGCACACATGTAGCAGACAGACATGAACTAACGCTGAAAACCGTCACAAACAATTTTCCAGAATAGTCCAGTGGGTCAAAATGTACAGTACGATCCACACTATGGTCCACATCAGTGTTGTTTGGGGGGAACAGGCTGACGGGTCTCCACGTTGCCTAAGCACTGATTAAGCTGTGAGATATTAATACCTCTCACAGGCGACTGCAAATGAGTTCTTCTGTTCTGGGACATTCTACTTACTAGTGCTAACCTGCTTGTCTTTTCATTGTGTGTTATCAAGCAGACACACACAAACAGACTCATACACATCGTTGTTGTCCAATGAGAAATGTGTATAATGGGTTGCTGTGGATCCAGGATCTATCCTGAGAACACTGGGCATGAAGGCAAGAATTGGTAACACCCTGGATGGGTGTTTTAATATTTGATGTGTGTGTTGACTCTTCTTCTCTAAGTTTTGGTTTAAAAATAAACCTGTTATACCTGTAAATAAACTTATTTTTAAACCTATGTAACCCCATATTAGGCATTTGAGAGTCGACAACATACAGTCATTTAGTATACAGCAGCGCATTTTGAGTCATTTTAAACATACATTTGTTCAACTTGAAGCCTGGAGTCTATCCCAGGGAACACCGTGGGAGCTTCCCAGAATTTGAAGATTCTGAGACGTAGGCATTGTTAGATGTGCTTTCAGGTAGGACTGGTTTTTGACATCTGCACATAGTCAATAACTTGGAAAGGCCAGCTAAAACAAAGTGAGAGCACGGGATCTTTTGCCGGTAGACCACCAGGGAAGTACAGGCTATAGATAGTGCTCGGGATAATGTGTAAGGGGGCGTCTTTGCTAGCTAGATAATTATGTAGAAAGAAACATGTATGAATTAACATGAGCTAGCTAGCCGATGAACCTAGCAAGTTACTGAAACCCCAACAAAATTTGGCTAAATTAGCTAGCCAGCTAACGTTACCTTTCTTTATACACGGTTGATAATCTAGGTGGTGTTCATTTCAGCAGAGCTCTTTCGGTTAGGTAACATTAAAAAATGCATTCCTCGGATATGGTAGGTCTATTTTAGCACTTCCTGGGGGATATGATTTGGAACTAATGAAGCCTTTAACGACTTAAGAATCTGTGTATTACGGTCTAGATTTGAAGATGTAGACGTAAAATAAATTTGGTTCATGAAATTTGGTTCATGGTTATTGTATATTTGATTATATATATTATATATCTGCAGATTAGTTGCGTCAATTGTAGACATATGAAAATACATTTTTTTAAAAGTAATTACTCAAAAGTAGTTTCTTTTCACAAGATGACATGTTTTCTCTCTTTAATTGAAACAGAATTATTACAGTTGCAGTAAAATTTACTCACTCGGTATACGTTTTCCACCACTGGGAATATATTGCAGCCCTATTCACATCCCTCATCTATATTATAAACTTCCCTAACTAGCTGATGCTAATGCTAATACAATACTTCCAAGTTAAATTATATTAACTGCCACTTTTTAGTTAATCAGCCGACTAGAACGTTAAACTTTCACTTTGAAATGCAGAGATATGACTTTCTGTCTCTTTTGAGCAAACATCAGCATGAGACGCCGCATCTGAGAAAATTTCTGAACCCGTGTCCTGACAACTGAAACCTGTATTTGTTGAGTGAAGAATAGTGCTAAAATTACCAAGAGTAACACTACCTTTCGTGTTAAACTATACCTGAGCACAGCCTTTAATGATACCTCTCAGGTAGCCTACAACTAAAGCACACCTAAATGTAGCCTCCAATGATACCTCTGATACTAAAGCACACGTAGCCTCCACTGCTACCCTTCAGACAGGCTCGGCTGGTGTAAATGGGCTATAAATTTTTATAAAATTTATAAAGTTCAGTTTTTGCCATGTACAGTACTTTTATATAATTTGCTGTTAACGAATGGCTTAAAAGGAATTTTAGATGAACTTTTGGTGGAACTGAAAACAACAGCACCATCAGGCAGTCCAAGCAGGATTTTGCGATCGCAGAAATTAACGCGCAAAAATCGAGGGAACTCGGAAGAGCTCGCGATTTTTCAGAATGATCGCAGATATTCCGCAGATTTGGGCCAAGACGTGGCGTCATCACAACGGCCGGATTCACGGGCGGCGAACATGAGTACAGCTAAAAGGTCTCATTTAAGAACAAACATCACTGTGAGAGACCGTGCAGGACAATTTCACGTGATTGCGATTTCACCGATTCAAATAGTCTTCCACAAAAAAGCATTAAAATGTCATCGCACGCTGCAGCGCAAATTTCGAAGAAAAAAAGCCGCAGGAAAAGCAAGCATTTTTGGCCGCAACAATCACGGAGAAACTCCGCGAAATGGAATATGGACTGACCGAAGCCTCTCATGTGAAAACATACTGAATATAGCCTGAACACACACTGCACTTCATGCCTGAGATAGTATACCTGAGCTAGATTACTTTGTGTCAGTTCCCCACTTGTCTGTGTGTGTGTGGTTCCTCAGGGTTCTATTTTAAGGCCTATTCATTTTGCCAAGGAACTGTCTTAAGGACATTAAAATCTGGATTTTGTCCGCACATAATTAATTTTGCTTCCTCCACATAAGAAAACTCTTGTGCATTGTTGTATCTTAAATGTATCTTGTGCATTGTATCCAAAACCATGGGATGGCCTTTAGCACAGAACTGACAAGTAAATAAACGTTGTTGTTAAAGGTCGTTTTTTTTTTCAAATTATTATCCATTACTTTCTTTTCATGACGTGGCAGGTCAGCACCATGTCTCTTTAAAGCTTTCAATAACACACCTGAGTCTGCCAAAAACACAAGTGAAGTATGATAGCAGGTGTGGCTGGAACACACTCGGCACATCAGAACATGTCTGCTGATGACCAAATCACACCCGTCAGTGAATGAGTTCATTTTCCTGGTGTACTTTTCAATCAGATGAGTCATTTGGCACTGATTTATCACTGATTCTTACTGAAGTGAAAAGAAAAAAGATACTTGGTTCAAATCCAGGAGAACAAACATTAAGAAGAAGGTCATCACAACCTTTTTAGGAACGCACATGATGCACACTTTTTGTACTTATCTGCTTGCTTTTGTATTGTAAAGATCTTGTGGAAATAAAGATAGATTTGTGTAACTATGGTAACTGAGATGTCTATTATTAATTCATTATTATTACTGTGTGAATCCATGCTTGTATCATCCTTTTCCATATATATATATATATATATATATATATATATGTACATTTCAGTTCACATTCACTCAGCTCTTTCACTCAAACTGTTATTTGCAATATTCCGCAAGTCATATGTTCAACAGGAAGTTGTGTCATTTGAATTTCCCGAAGATCATGGGAAGAAGAAAAGTAATGTCGCCCACACTGTTTTCTTTAGTTTCAATGATACTTCGAGGTCACTTTGAAAGGACAACCTTGTGACGTAGACTGAAAGTCAATTATTTTACATTTTAAGTCAAAATCACTAGAATGACTTCTCATGTCCTCATGACATCAGCATGGATGCTATTTCAAGTCAAGTCAAGCGGCTTTACAGAGTACAGCTAGTACGGTACACAGTGAAAAGGACCAATGTTCCTCCAGGACCATGGTGCAACAGAAAGCAACACAGGACTACAAAAGACGACAGAACTAAATAAGACCTACACATTTCTACATGAAGTGCCCGAGGAAATGTGTGCAATCAGCACGAGACAGTACAGTAACTATAAAACGGGACGATATGCACAGTGAGAGAGCGTGTAGCTCCGACCGGTACACGGTTCTAGTGTGGAAGTGTCAGATATAACAGGTAGTGCAAAAGAATGACAAGATAATAAAAATGCTGCGAATGTAAACACAGCATACTATGAGATAGTATTCGGGTAAGCTTATACCATACATGGACATAGCACTTGTTGCGGTAGCAGCCAGGCAGAGCGTAAGCTTTAAACTTTGTTACTCGCATGTCAGCTCTGAAAACCTGTGGGATTGATGGCTGAGATGGATTAACACAATGGTTCGCAAACATTTCATATCAGTCCAGCTCCCGCTTTGCTAATCAAACTAATTGTCAGGCCCTCGTTGCTTTCCTTTGAAAAGTGCCGAGCCCCACACGAATTTATGGAGATACTAGAGATCCAGATCCTTTCTGCCTCTGGATGGAGCTCAAATCTTCTCTAATTCCAGACTGCTGGGACTACGGCTGCTCCTAACGCCATACAGACTTCATATAAATCCATAATGAACTTTTTCACACTATCTGTTGTTACCCAGATGAGGACGGGTTCCTTCTGAGTCGGTTCCTCTCAAGGTTTCTTCCTCTTAAAACATCTTAGGGAGTTTTTCCTCTCCACCGTCGCCACTCAGTGTCTTGCTCAGTTGGGATAAATTCGCACCTTTAATATCTGTATACCGTGTTGATATTTCTGTAAAACTGCTTTGAGACAATGTCTATTGTAAAAAGCGCTATACAAATAAAATTGAATTGAATTGAATTGAATTGAATTGAATTGAAAGTAGGACTATATATTTTCTTCATAGCCTGTCACACATGCAGCCGTTTTCCTCAGGTTGTCTAGCTAGCTGGCTAAAATAACAATTACACGGTTTATTAGAATGACAACAAGTCAACAGTCGCAATGTTTGTTGACAACACTCAGGTGTAACCATTATTTTATTCCTTCTACATTTCATCCGATCCGTCTGTTAAAACGGCAGGTTTTTGTAATGTAAAATTATTATTATAATTTTATTGATTTATTATTATTATTATTATTATTTTCAACCTTTATTGTGAAATTGTAACCTATTAATTAAAGTGAAAACCAATCAAATTTTTTTTTTTTTTGGGGTTAATAAAAATGGAAAGTAACCTGGGTGCATAAGCGTGCCCATCTCTAAACTCATGCGTAGTTAAAGCACTTTTAGAATTTATCACAGCGTTCAATCTTTTGGGTCAGACCGAATCAGTTTGGAAGGTCTGGACTTTGAGCGATGTTTTGCCATTCTTCCTCGCAAAAGCATTCGAACTCTATCAGCCGGCCGTGTCCTGTGCACAGCCCTCTTCAGGTCACATCACAGATTTTTGACTGGATTTAGGTCTGGACTCTGGCTGCGCCGATTCCAAAACCTTGTTTTAGTGAAGCCATTCTTTTGTTGATCTGGAGATTTGCTCTGGCTCGTTGTCGTGCTGAAAGGTGAAATTCCTCTTCATCCTCAGTGTTTTAGCAGAAGCCTTATGGTTTTGCACCAAAAATGACTGGTATTTGGAGCTCTTCATGAGTCCCTCCACGCTGATTAAATCCTCGGTTCCAGCTGAAGAAAAACAGCCCCAAAGTGTGATGCTGCCACCACCGCGCTTCACCATGGGGACGGTGGGGTTTTTTTTGTGCCAAACATTTTTTGGAATTATGGCCAAAAAGTTCGACTTTGGTCTCATCGGACCATAACACATTATTCCACATGGTTTTGGGAGATAGGATGTATTTGTTTATTTATTTATTTAGTTAAAAAAAAAAAAGGCCCCCTACTACAGTGCACTTTATTCCTCACACCCTTTATGCCCTCGTTCCATCTCCCTGTGCCTCCCCTGCAGTACTCTTACGCCTCCCGAGCAGGACCCGCCTCACGCTTTGGGAACCCCTGGGTTAACATTTTTTATTATTTTTTAATTCATATGTTCTTAGATTCAGTGTTGAGAAATGATTTAAAAATGGAAAAGCTTTCATTCGATTTATAAGGGCTAAAATGCACCCAGGTCATGGAATTATGCAAGAGCTGGAAGAGTGAGTTGTACATGCTGGTTTCATTGTGTAAGTGTTTGTGTATCATGTTTTGGTCGGAGGAGACATTTTCAGAGCTGTAAGCTATAGAATATCAGAGGTAGTAAGTGCTTTGTTTATGTGTGTGTGTGTGTGTGTGAGAGAGAGAGAGAGTGAAATGTGAATGTATGAGATCACAGCGTGAGCAGGCACACAGCACACATGGGTAACATCAACACAGTACATTCCTCAGTGTATTATGTCACAGTATGGGAGGTTTACTTTGATTATATTACCTTAGAGGCAGGAGTGAAGCGAAGGCTAAATATACAACATTACCTAATCATTCAGGAGAAGACAAAAGTATTTACCCTCCTTCTACAGATCTAGCTCTGCAAAAAAAAAAAGTTCCTTCACTGGGACGTTCCGTGCTGAGAGAAAAAAAAAAAGAGAGTATTTTCAACCTGATTCTGAACCTGTCGGAGCTGAGAATAAATATTACATCTGTGATGAGCAGGGAATAAAATACTTAAGAGTGTTCCAGAGTGTTTTACTCCTCTTACAGTACCACAATAAAGAGTACTTTAACTAATTACTCATCTTTATTTATTTATTAATGAAACGACACGCCATATGAGATTTGATATTTACAGTGCTGTGAGAAAGTATTTGCCCCCGCCCTGCTTTCTTCTGTGTTTGTGTCTCTCTCATACTAAATACTTTCAGATATTAAAACTAAATCTAAGATAAAACAAAGGCAGCATGAGTAAACAGGAAATACAGTTTTTAAATGATGATGTTATTTATTGGAGCAAAATAATTGTCTAATACTGTGGCCTGTGTGAAAATGTATTTGCGCCCGTAGTTACTAATTCCCCAAATCTATGACACTGCACTGATAACGGGGTTCAGCTGGACTAGACGCAACCAGGCCTGATTACTGCGAACCCTGTTCAATCACCTACACTTACATAGAACTTTATCAACAGCATGGAGTGGATTAAAAGTCTTACTCAGTAACACACTATGCCAAAATTGAAAGAAATTCCAGAAATGACGAGGAAGAAGGTGATTGAAAGACATCAGTCTGGGAAGGTTACAAAGCTATTTCAGAGGCTCTGGGACTCTAAAGAACCACAGCGAGAGCCGTCATCTCCAAATGGAAAAACTCGGCACAGTAGTGACCCTTCCCAGAAGTGTCCGTCCTTCCAAAATTCCTCCGAGAGCACAGCGACGACTCATCCAGGAAGTCACAAAGAGCCGAGGACAACATCAAAAGGACCTACAGGCCTCTCTTGCATCAATAAAGGTCACTGTTCATGACTCCACTATCAGAAGGACGTTAAGGCTCATCTGAAATGTGCCAAAACACACCTGGATGTTCCTCAAACCTTTTGGGAGAATGTTCTGTCTATTGATGAGTCGAAAGTGGAACTTCTTGGACGACAGTGGTGCCGTTACATCTGGAGTAAACCAAACACAGAATTCCACAAAAAGATCATCGTACCTACGATCAAGCATGGTGGAGGCAGTGTGATGGTGTGGGGATGCTCTGCTGCTTCAGGGTCTGGACAACTTGCAGTAATTGAGGGAAACATGGATTCTGTTCTCTACCAGAAAATCCTAAAGGAGAATGTCCGGTCTTCAGTCTGTAAGTTGAAACTGAAGCGTAACTGGATTCTGCAGCAAGACAGTGATCCAAATCACAGAGTAAATCCTAGTCCTAGAAGTGAAAGACTGATCTCCAGTTATCAGAAGCGTTTGGTTGCAGTTATTGATGCTAAAGGTGGCACAACCAGGTTTTAAGTTTAAGGGGGCAATTGGTTTTTCACAGCACCGTATATTACATGTTATTTCAGTAAATAATTATAATACATTTCTGCATGCTTGCGTATTTTTGGTTTTGCTCTATTTCTTTAGGCTTCAATGCAATTTAAGAGCAACCCCCCCCCCCAAAAAAAGTCTATTGTATCCTTTTACTATATATAATTAGACGTGTTTAGTTATGCCTCTCACTATGTGTGTGTGGGTGTGACAGTGTCGGATTCATCACTTCCAAGGTGAATCTCAAGGTTTGTGTGTGTTCAGTTGTCTCTCCCTCACTCTCTGGCTCTGTGTATCAACAAATGTCTTGCATTTTAGTCAGTTGCTGGTTAATTTTGCAGTACTCTCAGCTCTTGTAAACACTTGGACTGCACTGTGAATCACAATAGGAGTCAAATCTTACTCGGGTAAGGTATAAATATCTCAATGTGCCAAATAGCTACAGTTTTTGTCATTAAAAAAAAGTTTTCCAACCAGCTAAATGACCCCTCAAGGTCAAAACCGTCTCCTTAATGGAGACACACACAGATCCACGGTTTTCTAGCGTTGAAAAAGAAACTATTCTAGAAAGAACTACTGGAGATGCAGTGAGACAGAAATGTGTGTTTTCGTGTGTAGCCAGGAGAGGGAGTGAAACTCTAAAATATCTCTCATGTTACGCTGTCTCTCACTTACACACACACACACACACACACACACACACACACACACACACACACACACACACACACACACAAAGGCCTATACTGCATGTACTATACTATAACCACAATTCCGAAAAGGAGTCATCTGAAAATCCAATTCACCCTGTACTCTATCGAAAGCACATTACTGACACATTATGTGATGTTTGACTTTGTGAATTTAATTAATTTTTGAAAATATACACTCGTTTCAAATCTGATGACTGCAACACACTAGAAGAAAAGTTGGGACAGTCGACTGTTTAACATCACTGTAAAATCACCTTTTCTTTTAATAACACTTATTAAGCGTTTGGGCGCTGAGTGAAGACGCCAGGTGGTTAAGATCAGCGAGTGGAATTTTCCCCCATTCATCCATCATGCATTTCTTCAGCTGCGGAACTGTACGGGACTTCGTCGCCTTATTTTGTGCTTCATGATGCACCACAGGTTCTCAATGGGAGACGGGTCAGGACTTCAGGGATGCCATGCTCGCACCCGCACTCTCTGCTTACGCAACCATGCGCTTGTAATCCGGGCAGAATGTGGTGTGGTGTTGTCCTGCTCTGGATGGCAGCGTATGTTGCTCCAAAATGTGTACATGTGTACGTAAATACATATCTTTCTGCATTAATGCTGCCCTCACAGATGTGCTAGTTACCCCCATGCCATGGGCACTGACACGCCCGCATACCGTGGGCACTGACACGCCCGCATACCACGACAGACGCTGGATTTTGGACCTGACGCTGATAACAGCTCAGATAGTCCTTTCCCTCTTTGACCCGGAGAACACGACGGCTGTTTTGTTCAAATAACTTTTGTCCAAAAATGTTGACTCGTCTAACCACAAAACGTGATTCCACTGTGCTACTGTACATCTCAGTTGAGACCGAGTCCAGAGAAGTGGGCGGAGCTTCTGGACAGTGTTGATGTATGGCTTGTGCATTGTATAGTAAAGCCTTAACTTGCATCTGTGGATGCAGCGGCGAATGGTGTCGACCGACAAAGCTTTACAAAAGTGTTCCCGAGCCCATGTCTACAGACTCATGACGGTTTTTAAGACGGTGACGTCTGAGGGATCGGAGATCACGCGCATTCAGAAGTGGTTTTCGTCCTCGCCCTTTACACATCGAGATCTGACTGGATTCCTTTAATCTTTTAATTATATTGTGTGCTGTAGAAGGTGAAATACCCAAAATCCTATTTGGCGAGCCTCGACCCGTCCTTGCTCTTGAACGTCTACGCCTTCTTTGGCGGTTCCTTATATACTACGATTAGACGATCGTCTCACCTGTTTCACATCACCTTCTCACATCACCGTTAGTCCTAAACCGCCCCGCCCCAACTTTTTTGGAACGTGTCGCATGCATCAATTTCAAAATAAACGTTTACCTTCAAAAAACTGTGCGCTTGATTAGGTAAAACATCAAATACCTCGTCTTTATACGTTTTTTGTTTAAATACAAGTCAAAGTACATTTACACATCACTCCTCTTTGTTTTTATTAGTGTTCTCCATCCTGTCCCAACGTTTTCGGAATTGGGGTTGTATATGTATGACGGGCTGACACGAAGCAAGCTTTACTGAGCAAAACTACCAGTCCAGTGTTCTGACACAGAGAGAGACTTTGAATCAGAAGACTGTGAGAGACAAACTGTGAACTCATCAGACCTTTCACCTTATTGGATTTTCTGATAAGAACTGATTTAGTTTTAAGGTTGTGTAAACCTGGGTTTCTCCCTGAACCAACATTACTGCACGCAGAAGTCCGTCAGTGTGAATCAGCACAGGAGCATTCAACATGTACTCAACGGCCACATTATTAGATTCACTTTGCATCTCTTTGGCCATCATTTTCTTTTCTTTTCCTTTTTTAAACCATTTTGTCTGTGTTAATGCAAACAGCATACATTTTTGCTAAAGCTGTGTATTTTTTTTATTGGAATTTTAATATTTCACCCTTACTTGCTTTTAGAAATCTATTTTAAACTAGATACACAAAATAGTTCCACTCAGGACCTTAAGGACAGACACGCCCCCATTCAAACTGCAATACTGAATCCCCGTAACGGCGAAGCAGAAAATCACGCGTTGTGTTAATAGGCTTTTATTTTGTATACAAGGTTTCAAAACATTGATTTAAAAAAAAAAAAAATTCTGAAATGTGTATTATTTTCTCAGGTTTAGCCTCTGGGGAAAAAACAGGTACATCTCAAAAAATTTTAATACCGTGGAAACGTTAATTTTCTTCCCCCCCATAATTAAATTCAAAAAGTGGAACTTTCATTTAGTTTAGATTCATTAAACGTAAAGTGAAATAATATCAAGCCTTTTTTTTTTTTTTTTGAATCTCGATGATTACAGCTTACAGCTCATGGAAATCTAAAATCCCAGTATCCTTCATGGACCTGAGTGGTAGGGTTTTATAATTTTCATTTATTTATTTATTTATTTATTTATTTATTTATTTTTAAATCTGACGCTGCATAAAAAATATGAATGCATCAAAAATGTTGTTGTTAATCGTTGACACATCAAAGACTGTAATAAATAGAAAAAAAGTCCGCTTAGCATTTAGTACATGGAAAATAATGACTATTTTTTCTTTTTCTCATAAACAACAACAAAAAATTTTTTTTGTGGCATTATGTAAACAAACCAGCATTTAAACGGTTAATTAATTCTGAGAATGAATGAACGTTTGGCATTATGATGAGAACTGATGCTGGTTTAAAAAAATCAAAAAAATCAAATCAAGTCAGTGAAAGTGGAATTTATTTATTTATTTATTTATTTTTTTAAATATTATTATTTTTTTTTAATAGTAGTTTTATGACAGGTTTGGACATGGACATTTTTGTCCTCTATGGGACTATGTGTAACCTTTTTTAATTGACGCACAAGGGTTAATCATCATAATCATATGATGATGACGACGATGATGATGATGATGATGATGATAATTAACCCTTGTGCATCAATTAAAAAAAAGTTACACATAGTCCCATAGTCAGTGGTGGTCCTTTTCTACTGACACATACTCTAAGGGCTACAGTCAACAATTATAAACCAACACCGCTGCATGATGGGTGAATCTGATTAAAGTGCATCAGTGAAATGATCTGCCTCAGCAAGCGCTATCTGACCCTTTCAGTCACACTACACATATACAATACGACTATACCAATCTCTCATCTAAAAATACTATATTTTATTCATGAAGTCAGTTGCTAGCGTACTTAGTCTCACTTATCAGTGAATATTCCATTCACTCAGGTCTTTTTTGATTTTATAGCAACGCAGTTGTAAAATTTTGATTATTATTAACATTATTTATGTTAAACACACGACCCCTTCACAGGCTTGGGGATTGTAAATACGTTATGAGTGGTGTGACAGATCGCGTTTGTACCATTAAAAGTCCTCCTCCATGAGATGTTCATTTCAGCTGTAGACCACACGATCACAGTGAGTTACACGACATGGCCAAAAGTATGTCGACACCCGACTCTCACACCCTTCTGCGGTTCTTCTCTAAACTGTTGCCACAAAGTTGGAAGGAAGCACACAGTGGTGTAAGATGACTTCGTATGATGTAACATTACAATTTCCCGCCGCTGGAACGGAGAGGCGTAAACCTGTTCCAGCAGGACACTGCCTCGGTACAGAAGGCGAGCTCCGTGAGGACATGGCTTGCGAAGGTTGAAGTGGAAGAACTCGAGCGGCCTGCACAGAGCCGTGACCTCAACCCCACTGAACTCCTTTGGGATGAATTGGAATGTCGACTGCACCCCAGCATGGGTGCCTGAGCTCACTTACGCTCTTATGGCTGAATGGGGCACAAATTCCTACAGCCACTCTCCGAAATCTAGCGGAAAGCCCTCCCAGAAGATCGGAGGTCATTATAACCGCAAACAGGGGACGGAATCTGGAATGCGTCGGTCAGGTGTCCGAATACTTTTGGCCATATAGTGTATTTAAAATAATCCATCTTGGATTTTTATCTAGGAACCTATCCAAGACCGTTATTTTCATTCGTAGTAAATAAACCAGAGTGCGGTTGAAAGCTCGGTTTGGAATGGAGAGGGTGTCAAAGCGTTTGTTCGTTTTTTTTTGGTCTTATTAACTAAATAAGAACTACCGAGGGAAGGACTGTTTATAGCTGATATTATTTAAGTGAGGAACTGACTTGTTTTGTGGATGTACCATTAAATGTTAATGAAAATAAATAAACGGATAAAACGTAGGCGGTGACACGAGCGAAAAGCGTCCTCAAGTTTTATCTGATGATGGCACAGCAATCGATGTTCGGGAGCAAAGAGAACAAAATTGGATGTGCTCTCTGGGTGAGAGCGATGGGATTCTCTCTCTCTCTCTCTCTCTCTCTCTCTCTCTCTCTCTCTCCTCTCAATCACAGTGACACTAATCACGGGTGTCTGTGAGCTCATGAATGTGGAAGAGAGCAGACAGCACTTTCCTGGGAGTGTATTATGCTGTTACGCTGCGATTGACTGGCTTCACTTGTTTCGGAGGAAGCACATGGTTTGGTAGCCGTCGTGATAATATGAGCTGGTGAGTGGCAATTGGCAGGAGACCAAACTGAGGAGGAAAAAAAAGTGTATTATGCATCCATCTTTTATACCGCTTTATCCTTTTCAGGGTCGCGGGGAACCTGGAGTCTATCCCAGGGAGCATGGGGCACGAGGCGGGGTACACCCTGGACAGGGTGCTAATCCATCACAGGGCACAATCACATACACACTCACACACCCATTCACACACTACAGACACTTTAGACACGCCGATCAGCCTACCATGCATGTCTTTGGACTGGGGGAGGAAACTGGAGTACCCGGAGGAAACCCCCGCAGCACGGGGAGAACATGCAAACTCCGCACACACACACACAGGGCCACGGTGGGAATCGAACCCCAACCCTGGAGGTGTGAGGCGAACGTGCTAACCACGTGCTAAGCCACCGTGCTCCCGAGTATTATATGTTTTATTCATTATTTAAATGGTGCACAAATTGCTGTGGTGTACGTGGAATAAAACACTCTGTGACGTGTTTTTATTAGAAAATAATCAACTATGGGGTAGAAATAGCCTCCGCTTCGCTTTGGCTGTATCCCACACTTCTGTCGTGCTTTACTCCGTGTTTAACTGGTCCACTGCCTTTCTAACAAGAGGACAATCGTTTTCCAAGCAGGGCCGAACACAGCGAGTGGGTTCAGAGGATTTCCATGAGACTCGTGCAGCGTGTGACTTGTCACTCACAGCGAGTGATTCAGATGGATCGCTCTGCCGAGGTTTTTGTTACTGTTCTTTAACTGAAGAAAGCAGTCCAGGTACAGGCTTATTTATTTCCATTTATTTTCAATGTTGCAATTTATCTGAAAACCACCAGTATACTGACAAGGTCATTTTCACAAGGTTCATAATAACACAACAGCTTTTCTTGTGTTTCCTGCAGGGTGAGGAGTGAATATCAGAGTGCACAGGCTCGCTCCTTTTCTTTCTTTCTTTCTTTTAAGATATGAAGGATGGCTGGTGCTATCACTTTATGCAGAGAGAGAGAGAGAGCATGCGAGAGAGAGAGAGAGAGAGAGAGAGAGAGAGAGAGAGAGGGAGAGAGGGAACGAGGAAGAGAGAGAGTGAGGGAGCGAGAGAGAGGGAAAGAGTGAGAGAGAGAGGGAGCGAGAGAGCGAGGAAGAGCAAGGGAGAGAGCGAGCGAGAGAGGAGAGAGAGCGAGAGAGTGCGAGAGAGAGCGCGAGAGAGAGCGCGAGAGAGATGTTTTATTAATAGTCACTGAGGCACAGAGGAACATCTTTTAAAGCAAGCGTGTGTGTGCGCGTGTGCGCGTGTGTGTGTTTTGGGTGATAAGCACACAGAAGATATCTTTTCTAGATCTCTGACAAAACAACCCTGTTTATCTGAAACAGCTTTTAATGCAGTAAAAGCAAAGGGGAAAGGTCATGTTTGCATTGCTCACATGTGATTAAACCTCATGACAGACAGTCAGACAGACAGTCAGACAGACAGTCAGAGAGACAGTCAGTCAGTCAGACAGACAGTCAGTCAGACAGACAGTCAGACAGACAGTCAGACGCACACGACGCTATGCTAACATCACAGTTAGCTGAGAATGAAACCCGCTACTGAGGACCTCTAGAACGTTTAATCTTTTGAGATTTGCTCTCAGCTGAACTGAATCTCGCGCTCACTTATTTCGGGCTTTATTCTGGAACACCGGTGCTGCTGCTCAGCTGCTGGTAAACGCTGGAGTGTTTGAAGAGTAGGAATAAGAGCACCATTTAAAAACACAAGCCCATGAGCCATCACACAGGTTATTAACACACTACACGAAAATCAGTGTGTTTGGGTCTCCGTTCGTTTCTTTGCAACAACTGCAGAGTTATCTTTCACTGTCGATGCTTTTATGATGTATACAAGTTACAAGAAAATCATCTCTATTTGATCCCAATTCATAGTTTTTAAATAAATAAATAAGCTGCACTTGATGACGTGTAGACCTCAGAGCTAGAATAAATATTACACTGAAACACAAACCTCCTGCAGGCCAAAACACACGAGATGACGAACATGCTTCGTTCCCCTGATCCTCGCACCCTATCTGATGATCATTTGGCTTTCGTAGTGTCGCCTCGCTGATTTTAGCCTTAACGAAACGCAGATTTTATGGGAATGGAATTATTGCATGTGGTCGGATTTCAAAGCTCGACATTCATTTGGACTCTTCTTGGGTGCACTCCGGAAAGAGGGGTCGGAAAATCCTAGATTCGATCTTGAATCTCGAACCCTGACTTTTACAGCAGCTTCGATGAGCCAGTAGGAGCAGACGTTTTATTTTGTCTTTTATAACAGCTGATTTGGGACATTATTTTACAATTCCTGCATTTACACACTGATTTCATACAACAAACACAGGTCCACCGTAGCGGGCAGTATAAGCCAATATGCTCCATTTTCTTTTGTTTCCACAACTTTGTGTTGTTTTCAGACTAATCTTGGGTCCTGCTTCATCACTGTTTAGATACTGAGCTATCCATCCACCCCTCCCTCTCTCTCTCTCTCTCTCTCTCTCTCTCTCTCTCTCTCCCTCTCGCTCTCCCTCTCGCTCTCCCTCTCTCTCTATTGTTCTGAACTGGTGTCCACTTGTACTTGGCCCATTCGTCTTATTTGAGAAGTGATTAGTGGTCTTGGGTTCTCATCACAAAAAGCAGCTAATTTCAGCATTTTGGACTTAAATAAAAAGTTCACGCGACACATTTTTAGTTACAGGACGCTCTGTTCCACTTTCCTTAAATTGCCCCTGCTTTCTGTACCGTAGGTGAAATGAATCATTTATAGAACCTGGCAGCTTGAGCTTCCTTCCCTTCCAACATCTCCTCACACACACACACACACACACACACACACACACACACACACACACACACACACACACACACACACACACACACACACACACACACACACACACACACACACACACACACACACACACACACACACACACACACACCTACCTTTTACTCACATAAACACAGGAAAAGGGTCGAGAAATCCAAAAGTAAACCTCTTATGCAGTGCGGTTCATGTTCCCCGAGAGACGTTGCCAAAAAGCCGCTCTGCCTTATAACCTATTGAACACACCTGATCCAAATCAGGATTGAATCCCGTCTGTACCGTAGGGCTCGAACACCCAGGATGTGGATTTGGATATTCGACCCATCGAATAAAAAAAAGTTTTGTTAACAAGCGAATAAGAGTTGAAGAAAAGCACACGGGCACGAACGAGTTCACGCCGTCCCTGCCAAGCAGCTAAATACAATAAAGTAAAAACCATTCTTAGAGTAATCCGGTTCAAACACACTTCTAAATGAATACTGGAAGTATTTCCTTCCACTGGGCAGTTTAAACAAGTAAAGCTTTCAAATCAGTCTTCCCCAGCTTTGGAATTGAAGCCAGGACGTGGCAGGCTGAATCCGTGTGCTAATGAGCGGCTGCTAGTAAACAGGGCAAGATTCACCGTTTAACTTGCATCGAGCGGTGCAGTTGGAGCTTGACTATGACTTCTGAAACTAGAAATTTATCTATATATAAAAATCAGAGGAAGCAACTCATCCCATGTGACAGCTGGGGCGGAGCCAAATGTTAATCTTCATTCACAACTGCATACATTTTAAACTCCACCGCGATACTAACAACCTCTTTCGAGTGACCCGATTATAAAAACATTGCTCTTGGACAGATATAAGCTGACGTTCCGCGGATTCGCTTACCTTTTAAGATTGTGGTACCGTGGATTCACAGCCCAAAAGTTATTACACCTAGTAGTCTAAACGGGAACAGCAATAATGTGCTAACGGAGGCCCACTGGGGCACGATTCAGGCTGCCCCACGCTTGCTCTATGAACACTTCCAGTGGAAAAGGAGCAGTTAATGACCGGTCTGCCAGGGTTGCATTTTAACGGCGAATTGGGCCAGTGTTAAAACAAGATCTTGCAAATAATCAGAATTAAAGTCCAACACATTTCTCTTAACAAAGGCAAAGTTTAAGTGCAGACCGTGCGTTTATGGTGTACAGAACCACTCCTACTCTACGTAAGATATATAACAAAGACTGGGCGAGAGAAAGAGGGATTATGGGGTGAATAACATCCAAAACATTGGCACCCTGTCCAGGGTGTACCCCGCCTTGTGCCCGGTGCTCCCTGGGATAGGCTCCAGGATGAAACATCAGAAATCGCACCTTGTTTCCCGTGCAATGGCCTAGAGAAAGAGGTCAAAGGTGTCTCCCTTTTCCAACACCTGAACTCCTTGGGTTGTTTGAAGTCTTGTGTAGTTTTTGAGACCTAGTTGGGATGGAAACCTCTCAACTCTGGCCAGTGTTCTCTCTTCTGAACGGACCTCGCACCCTAGTGAATCTGCTATGTCGAATAGAAAAAAGGCACTCAAATCTACATCTAAAACCCAAACAGGATAAGCTGCTAGACCGTGTGCTGAACGAGTACGTGGTCAACGCTCGGATGCGTATTCCAGGCGTACTCTGAAATAAGCGTGCAGCACGTCACATGTAAGAGCCCCCTGAATTAATCTTGTTTGTTTGAGCCGCATAAAAATGATTATTCGAATACAACGTCTCAAAGTACACAACTGCGTGGTGGGTTTGAAGCGCTAACGTTCATGAGAATAGATTTATTAATATTAATTAAAAATGACCGGACACTGAACAGGAAACCAAGCATGACAAGAAGCATAGCTGAAGTCATTTTATTTTATTGCGTTTAAAACACGTATCGGATGATTACATAAACACACGTATTTATAATATTAAACACAGCGACTAAACACGAACTGCAGCACATCGTGAGTGTTTATAAGGCAAAGTTGTGGTAATAAAATAAATGCATCATTTGTTATATTTTAAAGCCATTGAAGTACAGTGCAAGACTAACATTTTTCACTCGCATTCAAATCGGTAAGCAGCAGGAAGTGCATCAGAAAACACGGCCAAGTCGTTCAGATCATCTCGAATTCACACGGACACTCGGCGGAGCTAGAACGCTCGCTCAGGGACTACCTTTCCGGTTTGAGTACTCGTTAAAAGCCGTTTTAATCGTCTCTCCGGTTCGTATCCACGCTCGTTAAGTGTGCCCGTGTATTTTTGTTTTATTCCTTTATCCTCGGTTCATCCGATACTAACAGAAGTACTAAGGAACTATTGCGCAGACGTGACTTTGAGCTTATCTAGCTAGCAGTGATCTTACATGAAACCAGACAGCAGGCAGAATGTCACTGTGGTGCCAGGTTGCTGAGGAAACCATGAGAAAAGGGATCCGGCTGCGCGTGTCGCTCGCCGCTGATCCGCAGCCTCGATACCGCTCGTTCCCCGACGACAGAAACATCAACGCGGACATGCAGACCTGATTTGCTCACAAGGTTGCGACATGAAGAAAAACTCCAGCACTGAGCAATTTTGTGCAAACGCTGATTAGCATACTCCAGAACTACTGATGCGGCTCGGTTACAAATAAGGATTCGTGATAAGCGTACATACAGAAGAATCTAGTGTTTAAACAGGGGTGGGAAAAGTACTGAGAAATTATACTCGAGTGAAATGATGGATGATGTGTCGAAACCTTACTTAATCTTGCCAAAAACGCACTAAAGTGAAAGTCAGAAAGTTGCCGCTTTTAAATGTCCTCGAGTATTTAAAAGCAACTAACGATTTCCTACGTTCTCATCACGCACCGTATCGCTCCCCACCCCCCCCGGGATTTCGCGCTCACGGAGATGAACGCAAGACGCCGCAATATTCGCACGAGCTCGCAATTTTTCAAAAAAGGTACCGCAAATTTCCCACGGATTCGGGCCAAGACGCATCACGCGAGGTCAACACGACGCGCGTTCAAGCAAAGCGCTCTCCGATTCACGTGCGTTGAACGGGAGGACAGCTAAAAAGGTCTCATTTACCAACAAATATCACTGAGAAAGACCGCGCAGAACAATCTCGTCCAATTGCAATTTGGCCAATTCATGTAGCTTTCCGTTTTATTAAAAAAAACAATCAAAAAAAACCCCCCACAAAAATCTCATCAGATTCCATTGCAAATTTTGAGAAAATTGTTTAAAAAAAACAACCACTATTTACCATTAGCTAGAATCTGATTTGGCCAAAAAAAATGTTACGAGTCTCCCCTGGCATTAACCAAGAAATCAAGCTAACTGAGCCGGTTAACATTAGCAAATTGGCAAAACATTCATCAACAGTCTTCTATTTTTTATTTATTTATTTATTTATTCCCCTTTTTAAATTAGATGGCGTTCATGCCTTTTTGAGAGGCGAAGAGAATTTTGATTTGATACGAGACTTTGCCTAGTTAAATGAATACTGAGGTAGGGCTAGGGGTGCTCATCCTCACGTTCAACACGGCATTCTGGGGGCTGATCCACACCCAGCTGTAGCATTAACCACATTATAGCTATTTAATAGATTCAATCCAGGCCGTCTGATGTCTATACAGCGTACAGCTGACGGCTGGATGAGAGAAGAGACCTCAGAGATTTGTAACTTTGAAGTACTTTGAAGATCTGATCAAACAAAAGGAGCAAAAAGTATGCCCCCCCCCCTCTTGGAAATGTAATTAAGTAAGAGAACAAGTATTCAACTTTGATGACGTCCAAGTAAAGTATAAAGACCTCAAAAATAATACTCAACTATGGAAAGGAAGTACAATTACTCAAGTATTTTCCATCCCTGCATATAATTAATTATTTGGCAAAATTACATTGGATAACAACTAGAACAGACATATCACTGGAAAATAAACCATTTCTCTGAGTAGTGTAGGACACCGAAATATCGTTATTGCTGGTTAAAGAGCCACAGGACAAACGCCGCCAACACGAGCATATCCAAACTGACGTACAAGCTATTCACTGATTGAAGGTGAAAATGTGCATATTGGTATTATTATTATTATTGCTACATTAACAGTATCACAGCCTCATGCATCATATTTATGCTAACATCCGTTTGAAATAATGCACCTGTGATGAATATTATTGCTATATAGAATGTCACTGATATGTTTTTGTTTCACGCGTACCCCCAATTCTTATTGAGAAGAATCTCATCCTCTTGCCCAGTCACTGCAAAATAGCGGTTTTCGCACTCCTCCCAGCGCCGGATCTTTCCCTCCTCTACCAGGATAAACTTCCACTCAACCTGGCTGTCCAATGGGAGACCGATAGTGCAGAACCAAAACCCATTCTCAACACTCCTCAGAGGAACAAAGCTCTCCCAGGACCCCAGCTCCTGCTGGTTCCCAGTTACAGCCAGAATCTGGTTTGGGGAGTGCGTGATGTAGTGCACTCTGAAGCTGACTTGTACAAGCTGGGGCATTGGCAACACCATTCCTACTTTCTTATTCAAAAGATCTCCTTCATTATTAGCCACACCGGTGGTGGTGTCGTGTGGGACGTCTGTCTTGTCTCGGTGTGACGTCGTCTCTTCGGCAGGAAGTCCAGAACCGTCGGTCGCTGGAACCGGAGAATGAGAAACGTCGAGCTTGAGTCCGTAACCAGTCTTACTCGGAGTCGGAGTTAACCAGGGCAGATCTCTGGTGTCTGGTGGTCCAGTGCTAAGCCACTCATTGCTGTCCATAATGGCCTCCATAATGCTGATCTCATTCTTCTTCTGGATCACGTCTGCCGGTGTGACCTCTGTTCTATCTTTGACCGATTCCTTGAGTTGTAGAGGTGCTAATGAATCCCCTTGCAAACCAGGCACAGCAAAGCCCAGGTAGTTCTGCGGTGGATTGGTGAGAATATCGTCCAACGTGCTGCTCAGATGCTGCCGAGTGGCCAAACGGTCATCAACGTTGCCCACCGTTGTCTGCAAGCTATTGAGGCGGTCACCGAAGTCCTGACGGCTTTTGACATCTTTCTTAGGCTGGACTTTCTCCGATGCCAAATTACTCAAGAGATCAGACTGTCCGTCATAGCAGTAGGAGTCAATGTCGTTCATCTGAGGAATACTCCTCTCAAACGCTTTGGTTGCAATCTCAGTGTCTTCCATCTTTGTCTTTTTTTGCAGAGCATCCGAACTTGTGCCGTCAGAAGAAGAAATATCCAACACCGAGTTATTTACAATGATCTCCTCCTCATTGGGTTTGTTGGCAATTTCTTGAGATAAGAGCGTGTTGTCTAACAGATCTTCCACAGACTGGGACTTTTCAACAGGGAGATTTTTAGCTTCCAAAATCTCCTGGGCGCTCTCCGTTTCAGACGGCTCATCCACGTCTACATGCGGTTCCATCTCAGACTCGTCATCGCAGGCGTTCTCCTTCACACTATTCTCAGGCTTTTCTTCAGAGGGTCTGCTACCATTATCCTGATGATCAAACAAATCTGACTGCGCACTAGAACTCTGAACAGTATCACAGCCATCATGCGTGCATTTCATACGATCCTGGAGAGTTCCAGTGGTGTCACCAACATCGGAACCAGTTACAGGTTCAGCAGGAGGTTCTTTCACATCCTCACGGGTGGGTTTTTCCAGGTTTTCCTCTGGAAGGTCTGAAGGTGTTTGTGTATGGTTTTCAGGAGACAGGATAACCGTTTCATGGGAATCAACATCCCAGTCCTCAGAGCCTCCATCATCACTTCCTTTGGAGGGGGGAAAAAAAAAGCAGAGACAGACACATGACCTTTCACAGTGTATAATTATGAGGCGACACAGCAGCCAGATTACCCTAGTTATTCATCACCATTAGAGAATGTATGGATCGTATAAAGTGCAAACACATCATTTTCAAATATTAAACAGCATGCCATAGTAGCTACACTTTCTGCCTGGTGACTTTCCAATGATTTGGGAACTTCTCATTTGGAACATTTATTTAGATTGTGCTGTACAGAGTCCTCTCTGTTTAGAGCGTCGACTCTCTTCCTTGAGATCAGCCTTCCTGCAGGTTTCATTTCCAACCAAAAATCTCTTGTTTGGAGATAAAGTCTTCAGGAAGGTAGACCTCCAGGCACAGGGTTGGTGAGCACTGGTTTGGAGTTTCTGTGCATAATCTTGCTTAGTCTGCATGGGTTTCCTCCAAACAGTAGTTGCAATGGTTACTCTTAATTGCCCCTCGGTGTACAAATGCATGTATGCAAGTGTTTACAGGATAGGCTGCAGTTATGTCAAAGATTCTCTCAATTTTAACTTTAAAAAAAAAAAAATCATCATCATCATTATTATTATTATAATAAAACATTCTTATGATAATAGTATTCATAAATTATGGAGCACATATTTACATGGTGTGCATAAATTAAAACAAATATTTAAAAACCAGCTCAAAATCACTAAGGGGTTTAAAGGAAAAAATATTGATAAAGGGGCTTGGGTTTGCGTCCGAGGTTAAATCCAGGTGGTTAGATGATCACGTGACTGACCCTCGCCTTCAAGGGTGGGTCACATGGTCAGCCTCTTACGTCATCCGGGAAAACCTTTTATTTATGCTTTTTTATTTATTTATTTATTTTATTAATTCTCTGCTTCCGGTCTAGGTCGGATGTTTGGAAATGACGACTTTCTATTAAGTCTGGACATGACTAAACATGAAACTGTAATTAAAGTTAAAAAAAAAAAAAAAAAAAAGCGAGAAACTAACCGATATTAAGGCATGCTCAACAGGTACGACAGTTAAAAAAAAATGATAGGCGACTACATTTTAAGACCCCGATATCATTAGTGACGTCTGTTTTATTCGGGGACATTTTGACAGGGACCACCAGCTGTTGCTTTTTCCGCCATTTACGGTTCGTCCCTCAGCGCGTGAAGCACGCACACGGTGGCATTTCTCCAGGAACCAGCACTACACCTGTTTCTACCCCAATTTCTCTCCAAACTAACACCGTTTCCTCCATTTTACCTGTTGACTTGCTCCAGTCATCTTCATCTCCTTCTCCTCGTCGTCCCGCTGCTTCCTTTTCCGTTTCGCTCGTGTTCTCTTCGCGGCCCCTCTTCCTTCGTTGACCTTTAACGGCTCGGTAAATGAGAAACGCGCCCCACACTGACAGCGAGGCGACAATAATCACCAGTAAGGCGGCCGCGGTCTCGTAGCCCCCGATCACCCCGAAACGGCGGCTCATATCGACGGCCGTGGCTGCAGTCGCTAAACGCTCGTCACGCGCGTCTATTTAATGTGAAGCGCGCGCGTGGCTTCCTTCCACGCGCACTGTTACAGAGCCGAGCTCGCGCTGCAGCGCAGATTAAAACAAATCCGTGTCCGCAGTCAGGTGAGCTCTCTGCCAATGGGCTTCTCTCTGTGGCTCTCTCTCCCTCCCCCTTCTCTCTCTCTCTCTCTCTCTCTCTCTCTCTCTCTCTCTCCCTCTCTCTCTCTCTCCCTCCCCTTTCTCTCTCTCTTTCTCTCTCTTTCTCCCTTTCTCTCTCTCTCTCTCTCTCTCTCTCTCTCTCTCTCTCTCTCTCTCTCTCTCTCTTTCTCCCTCTGCCTTTCTCTCTTTTTTTCTCCCTCCCTCTCTTTCTCCTTTTCTCTCTCTCTTTCTCTCTCTTTCTCCCTCACCCTTCTCTCTCTCTTTTTCTTTCTCTCTCGCTCTTCCTCTCTCTCTCTTTCTCCCTCTCTCTCTCTTTCTTTCTCCCTCCCACTTCTCTCTTTTTCTTTCTCTCTCTCTCTCTCTCTCTCTTTCTCTCTCTTTCTTTCTCCCTCTCTCTTTCTCCCTTTCTCCCTCTCTCTCTCTTTTTCTTTCTCCCTCCCCCTTTCTCCCTCTCTCTTCCTCTCTCTCTTTCTTTCTTTCTCTCTGTCACAGTGTCTGTCCTCCTGGTTCACACTTTTCTCATTTTCACTAACTGCTTTATCCTAGTCGGGGTTGCAGTGGCTCCTGAACCAGAACACCAGGCACAAAAAATGGGGGGAAGATACCAGTTTATCAGGGCACCATGCACACACACTTTCACACTTAAGGGCAAGTTATCATGGACTGCCCACCAAACAAATCCGCATAGTAACTGAGACTGACACTTACCAATATGGACTACTGTACTACTAATCAAAATATAATAAAATAAACCCATTCAGTTGCTAAAGGGGATTATTTCAATTCAATTCAATTAAATTGTATTTGTATAGCGCTTTTTACAATAGACATTGTCTCAAAGCAGCTTTACAGAAATATCAACATGGTATACAGATATTAAAGGTGCGAATTTATCCCAACTGAGCAAGCCACTGAGTGGCGACGGTGGAGAGGAAAAACTCCCTAAGATGTTTTAAGAGGAAGAAACCTTGAGAGGAACCCGACTCAGAAGGAACCCGTCCTCATCTGGGTAACAACAGATAGTGTGTAAAAGTTCATTATGGATTTATCTGAAGTCTGTATGACGTTAGGAGCAGCCGTAGTCCCAGCAGTCTGGAATTAGAGAAGATATGAGCTCCATCCAGAGGCAGAGAGGATCTGGATCTCTAGTATCTCCATAAATTCGTGTGGGGCTCGGCGAAAGGAGAGAGGGAGAAAAAAGATAATTATGACTGCGAAGTAGTAGAACAGAATCTAGTCAGGGTAGGCTTGAGTAAACAAATACGTTTTAAGCCTAGACTTAAACACTGAGACTGTGTCTGAGTCCCGAACACTAATAGGAAGACTGTTCCATAACTGTGGGGCTCTATAAGAGAAAGCTCTTCCCCCTGCTGTAGCCTTCACTATTCGAGGTACCAACAAATAGCCTGCATCTTTTGATCTAAGTAGGCGTGGCAGATCATATAAAACCAAAAGGTCGCTTAGATACTGTGGCGCGAGAGCGTTTAGTGCTTTATAGGTTAATAAAAGTATTTTATAGTTAACGCGAGATTTTACTGGGAGCCAATGCAGTATTGATAATATCGGTGTGATATGGTCGTATCTTCTGGTTCTAGTTAGGACTCTAGCAGCTGCATTCTGGACTAACTGGAGCTTATTTATATTCCTACTGGAACATCCAGACAGTAAGGCATTACAGTAATCTAATCTAGAGGTGACGAATGCATGAACTAGTATTTCCGCATCATGTAGTGACATTATTTATGCCACCATAGATCAAATGGAGTGATCAGAATGCCCGTGATCAGAAAACTCAACCGGCAAAAGAGTAACCTGCATTTCGAAAATGATGACGCCTGATATTTTGTTCTGTAAGCAGCTAGTGTAATATCGTTGTGTAGTATCTCTCGTATCTCTCGCCTACCTCAATATACGTACAGTATTTCACACCTCAGAAGACCTTTCCTATACCTTTCCTATCTCACTATACTGTATATGTTTTGTACCACGCTATACATCGTTCCTACTACAGTATACACTTGTTTATCTTTACCTCAGACCTGTCCTACTTCAGTATATACCTTACCTGCAACAGTATACACCTTTTCTACCTCAGTATACAAATTTCTTATGTCATTATACACCCTTCCTGACTATATGCTTTTCCTACCACACTATACACCTTCTTACCACAGTATACACATTTTCTACTACAGTATGCACCTTTTTTCCCCCCTTTTTACCTCAGTATATGCCTGTCGTACCTCAGTGTTCAACTTTTCTACCTCAGTAAACTGCTGTATTCTCTTGTATTCTGTCTTTTTTCTTGAACGCTCCTTCTCTCAGTGTTGTCTGTGTTGAGTCCATTTCAGGTTTTCCACTCCAATGTAGTTCGCTCCTGTGCGCCAGTACAGATTTGTCCGTGCTTCGTAGCTCGTCCTCTTATCTGAAGGGCTATTTGAGTTAGCTTAATGCTGATTGCCTTGTTGCTGCTTACTGAAAGTCTGACTGATTTGAATAGTGCATGTTGTGATCAGTTTGGACTTTGTTATTTGCATTTCTCCCTTTGGTTTGACATGGTTGTTGTTGCCAAACAGGCCGGTGTGAGTATTTAAGAAACACTATTACATTGTTGATGACGGAGGTCAGAGGAGAATGGCCAGAGTGGTTTGAGCTGACAGGAAGGCTACAGCAAGTCACATAACCACTCTTTACAACTCTTTTCACACTTTTGTTCTTTCTGGGTCCCATTGTTTTGTGATGACTCATTCATCCTGCAAGTCGTGTCAGTTAAACGAGTTCAGCTCTTTTTACACATTCTCTTAATCTGTCTATCATTCTGACCTTCTGGATAGGCTCAGAACATGTCGTACCATCGTGGGTATGCGTCAGGTGAATTCGAGGAGCAGGATTCTCCAGATGATCAGCATCTGGGTTACAAGACTTCCAGCCATTTAGAGAGAGCGAAAAGCAAGGAGAGACAAAAGAGAAGAGGTGAGCCAGAAGCTAAGGAGCAGTGACTGCTCACGAAGCCAACGTGAGCAAGTCCTTTTTCTTGTGTACTGAAAGCAACTTTAAAATGAAGAGCTGGAAGAAACCAGATGACCTGGAGAAAGCCAGAGAGGTGCAACTTCGGAAATTCCAGGCCACACTGGATTCACTGATCGAGGAGTTTGAAATCAGGATCCAGAATATAAAAACACAACGAGTGAGATTCAGAGTTCACTACGTAACACACTCCCCAAGACAAGTTGTGGCTGTGACATGGAACCAGCATAATTTCAGGGTCTGGAAGAGCTTTGTTCTGACTTTGTTATGGATTCTGGTTTTGCACCGTCCTCTTTCCAATGGGCATCCAGTTGGAGTGGGAATTCGTACCGGTGGAGGATGGAGAGATGGTGCGCTGGGAGGAGTGTGGGAATCGGCGGCTGGAGGTCCCCAGAAAAGTGGAAGATGAAGAGATCCAGTGTTACTGCACATGGGCATATCACTGAACTGCTAAGATAGTTTGCAGATGTGTCGTTTCTCATGGTGACCGTACCTGTGGGACATCGGCTTAGAGTATTTACATATGATTTGTGTTCACATTAAACTGTGACTTGACTTTTTTTTGTGTTTTTTTTTAAAGGTGTTTTTAATCGCACACATTTTTGATATGATTTTATTTATTTATTTATTCACATATTAGCTTTCGATTCATGAAACATACTACCTCTATACAGATATAGAGACTCTACAATATTAAAATCGTATGCTACAACATGCAAAAATGCGGTTCGGGTTTTGATTCGCCAACGTCGATGTCGTTCATCTAAACCGCTGTTTGATTGGTGGGTTGAATGCTGACGCAGGAAAGTGACGTAGAGTATCATCAGAGAAGGTCGCGGAAATTTCAACGCTTGGGGTATATTTTTTTTTTCGTTTCCCCCAGAAAGATATTGTTTGGTAAGTTTGACTCGGTTTTGTCTGTTTTATTACGTCGCGATGAAGCGGTCTTGAAGCCATCTTCACTCCAGACCGAGCCACGAACTGTATTTTAGCTTTAATCCATCGACGTCGCTTGTTAGCCTGCTAGCCAAATAAACTGAGGCTAGTCTAAGCTTCTAGCTTAACAAGCAGCAGCTTTAAACATAAAATATCACTTTGTATCATTAGGTGTTGTTTAAGCTCGTAATTAATTAATTAATTAATTAATCAATCAATCAAACAAATAAACAAAACACATGACAGATAGTCGGTTTCTCATCTTCATTAAACTATGTATTATTAATCCGCTTGCTGAAGGTATTAGCAAGTAGCTGTCAGGCTGAATTCCAAATCGCACCATGCTTCCTGTATAGGCTCACTATTCTGAGGGTGAAGTTGATGGGCTTCAGCAGTGTAGTGTAGGAGCCTTTTGGGATTCAGCCGTCGCTGTTTTATTAGGTTGATTTGAAGCTTTGCATCAACTGCACGACATGAGCGAGATGTATATGTGTATATTGCACACACGCACAGCTGAATCTACGCTTGACCAGTGTGTTTTCATAATGCCTTATGACAATGACATTTTCCAAGTTTAACTATGAAGATTCTAAGTAACTGGAGACAGAATTTTTTTTTGTACTCCACGTTGATCATAAACCATTGAAATCGTTTGAGAAATGTAAACATTACTGTGCTTTTTAACCAGGAAAATCCACAGCTCCCCTGATTACTTGCATTTGTTTATAGGGCAGTCTTGCCCGGATCAATATGGCGGACACGTTGACGTGAATGCTTGTGTGCGCATGCGCTTGGTGTTTCTTTACAAAGTGACATCGCCATCTACTGGCGCGGCGTGCGTAATACAGCGTTTTTAGTCGTTTTCACGGATCCGTGTGAACGGGGATCGTTTTGACAACGAAACTTTTCCGTTTTTAGTACAGCGTTGTCGTGTAAACGTACCCTGAGTTTCAGATTAGAAACCAGACCATATTCTTGTCTCAGTATGGTAAGATTTCTCACACTCGCTTTCGCCTTTCTTTTCTGTGTCCCGTGTCCGCCCCCCAGCCTTTGGTCATGACGACTCTGGACGACAAGCTCCTGGGGGAGAAGCTGCAGTATTATTACAGCAGCAGTGAGGATGAGGAGAGCGACCATGAGGAAGATGAAGGCCAGTCCAAAACCATCAGGGAGCAGGAAGTGCTGCAGACTGAAATCGACTATAGTCCTGATGGTACTGCTGTTAACACTGGTGCGTACTTAACCTTATCGTCCTGTTCAATCTGTCTAATCTAATCTTAATATAAATCTTGCTCTTCTAAATGTTTGCTACTTCTCATAATGGTTTTAGAAAAAGGTCTCTCTCAAAAAAAGCCATGAAAATTGTTTCATGCAGAAATACTCTGAATATTACTGACAGTGATTAGATAATCTGTCACAGCATGAGAATAATAATAATAATAATAATAATGTGCTCATTCAGTCACAAGAGCATCAGTGAGATCAGACACTGATGTTAGGTGACAAGGCCCAGGGTGCGTTCGGCATTCGTTCATCCCAGAGGTGTTCAGCGAGGTTGAGGTCAAGGCTCTGTGCAGCATGCTCGAGTTCTTCCACTCCAAACTTAATAAACCATGACTTCATGTTGCTCGCTTTGTGCACAGGGGCATTGTCATGCCGGAACAGGTTTCGGCCTCCCCTAGTCCCAGCGAAGGGACTCTTCCACCTTCGTGTCAGTTGTCCACAAACTTTTGGTTATTTAGTGTACGTCTCGCGTGAAAACACAAGTTATGTCATGAGGCCAACAGCACAGTGTAACATAACACATTCCCATATATTGTGTTGCAACATGTTCCGATATTTCCATCAAACGCTTTTTATAGCGTAAAGGAAGTGATGCGGTGCGCCACAGCGTGCTTCATGTCACAGTCCAAGTAATCAATAAAAAAAGAGAGAGCTGTTATAACAGCCATATTTTAGATATGCTGTGAACTTTGTGTGGCATTAATACGACTGTCTGAATGCTGATGAACTGCCAGGAAGCGGGGTTATTCAGAAGAAAGGATTGCTCTTCATTATAATAACATGAATAACGTCACGTTCGGTCATTTTTGTTATACTCGCTAGATGAGAGATTGAAACAGCACAATTCTTTCTTTTTTTAAATTCCTTTTGATAGTCATATGCCGAGTTCAATCAGCAACACGCATGTGATGTTCAATACAGAATTTAAGAAAAAAAAACAAACCCTCATTTGCACTTATATGGGAGAACAGGGCTGTAAAAACAATTCTGACCTGTGTGTGTGTGTGTACTTGCAGGCCCAAAAGGTGTGATCAACGACTGGAGGAAGTACAAGCAGCTGGAGACGGAACAGCGAGCCGAGCAACAGAAGGAGATGGAGCGGCTGATCAAGAAGCTCAGCATGACCTGCAGATCGCAGCTGGATGACGAGGCGGACAAGCAGAAGCAGAAGGAGCTTCAGGACAAGATCAATGGCAAGGTTAGATGCCATCTTTTGAACAGTGCAGCTAAAGCGAACTGTTTCTCCAGACAAACAGTGTGTAAAATGGCCTAACGTCGCTGTGTGGAAAGCTTAATTTGCCCAGTCACTCCTCTAGAACCAACTCTGGCGGCGGTGTACAAGATAATTTGCCCAGTCACTCCTCTAGAACCAACAAGGCTGGCGGTGAACTTCAGAAGAGAACGAACAAAGGTCTGAGGGCCTCGAGTGTTCAAATAGAACACTTTACCTTTCTTTCGTTCCTTGTTTTGTCTTCAGGTAACGCTGCGAGTCGACGAGGAGGAGGAGGACGACGACGAAGCCTTCCTCCAGCAGTACCGGCTGCAGCGCATGGAGGAAATGAGGCGGCAGCTGAGCGGCGGGCGACGTTTCGAGCGCGTCATCTCCATTTCCTCGGGCGAGGAGTTCCTGCACGCCATCGATGAGGAGGGCAGAGGCACTCTAGTGCTGGTGCACATTTTCGAGCCCGACGTGCCCGCCTGCCAGGCCATGGAGGGAAGCCTGATTTGTCTCGCTCTGCAGTACCCAGAGGTGACGAGCATCTTCCAAAAGCTGCGGGAATGCTTCGTGCAGAAGTGCCACCGTGGCTAATGTCAATACGTGTACAGCTGGGGGGTCGGGCGATTAGGAGCAGCACAAACATGCTAACAGGAAAAATGCTAAAGTAGCAAACCTGTAAATAATCTAAATGATCTGCACATGTTGACATTTGTCATTACTTGAACACCTCCTGTGTATACAGGCTTTATACTTCTACTAATATTCTAATGTTTTGTGTCACGCATTGTTTGTTTGTACAGCCGTCGAAGAAAAACACGGATTTTTCTTAAAGGGAACCCCGACTACGAATACTTGTACGGCTTGTTAGATTAACGCTGACATCGGCTATATAAACCCGCAATACAAAAACACTCCAGAGGTCAGTTTAAAAATTAATTAAATAAATAAATCCTTTCACTCGTAGGCCGCCATTCTTGTTTCTGTCGCAATGCATTCTGGGTAGTGACGTCAGACGGTCGCAACGGTCTTGATTCTCCAGCGACCCTACAGCGATTATAAACATGTCTTCAGCCTTTTCGGTTCGGACCCGAGCGTCCGTGTCACGGTGTCTGTGCAGCAACGGTACGTCTGTGACGACCGACTCGTGATTAAATCGCATCCTCGAGATAGAGCGCGTTCAAATGCACACTGTATTGTTTAGTTCGAGCTGAATTAGTCTGCTCTTGAGCGGGTCTGAGGTTCCGGGCTCGTCGTGTTGGAAACGAGTCCGACGACAGATTCAAAGCACGGACGTCTTCAGGATCGGGCGAAACGTTCGACAGTACAACCCAGTGATCAGTAATCCACGGACAAGAACAGGACCCAGGAAGCCCAGACTGCTTTTCTATGCTTTATTTAATGCGTGCTGTAGAAGCAAAAAAATAACTGATCTGTGATGCATAAGATTTTTATTGGCACTGTCCGGCTGTCCTCGTTGTGACGTGTGTGTGTGTGTGTTGCAGGTGAAGTTCTGTGCGGCGCAGGGCTCCGTGCTGGGCACCAGCGCTCTGTTTCGCAGCTCAGCGCTGCCCGCACTGCTGCTGTACCGCGGTGGCGATCTGGTGGGCAACCTGGTACGTGTCTCCGACCAGCTGGGCGACGACTTCTACGCCACCGACGTGGAGGCATTGCTGCAGGAGTACGGCCTGCTCCCCGAGATAAACCCACACACGACCACACATTCGTCCATCCGCACCGGCAACACCAACGACTCCGACAGTGACCTGGATATAGACTAAAGGCAAACACGCAATATGTACACACTGCTACTCAATAACTCAGTCGCTGGCTGAAATGACCAAAACCAGTCACATCTGAGTACTCACACTCTCTCTCTCACACACACACACACACACACACACACACACACTTAACCCTCCAGCAACTTTCACAGTGGCCTGGATGTGGACTATGCACACCTAGTGTACACACACACACACACACACACACACACACACACACACACACACACACAGGCAACTCTATAACAGCTCATGAGCGTTTGAAGTGACCAAAACAAATCTCAGATAGATGGACACACACACACACACACACACAACTTTCTTTTGATCCCTGCTATTATGTGACTTTAATTAGTGGACCTGTTCTACAGAATTTTATACACAACTTGATTCACTGGACCAAAACAAACACAAGAAAACTTGTTGCAGGATGTTCAGGTGTGTGTGTGTGTGTGTGTGTGTGTGTGTGTGTGTGTGTGTGTGTGTGGTGTAGACAGAGATAAGAATAGATGAGGGTCATTTGTTAGTGTGTGTACATTTTGCATGTCCTCTGAGAAACGCTAGATTTTCTTTTGGGTACCGAGGTGAAGGTTAGTCATGCATTGTTTAGCTACAGTCATACACAAGTCGGTGAAAATCCCTAAAGATCGTCTGAGACTGTTTCAGTATGTAATCATTATCAGAACCTTGCGAAATGTGTTCCTATCTTTTATTTTAATATGAAAGCCTTCGTTTGTGCTCGACGCCGTCTTGGAGGTCAGACATCCATCTGTGTGTAACTATTTATTCTAGTTTTAGTTAAATGTGTCAGGTTTGTGTTTTTTTGTTTGTTTGTTTTTGTTGTTTTTCTATGTGCATTGTTTTAGCTTTAAATGGGGAACCTTTTTGTCTGAGACACTTCTGTTAGTTTTCTACATTTTATAAGTGTCCATTATGTCAACAGTGGAAAAAATAAAAACAAAATAGCTTGTGATTCTGGTCCTTATTTATTTATTTATTTAATTGGAAAGGGACCGTGTTTGACGTATAACGCTTTCTCGTTGAAATGCTTGTTGTATCAAAGCCGTATACGCATTCAAAGTTGGATGTCCCGACGGACGGGTAGAAATCGTGACGGAGAGATATAAGTAGATAAAGTTGAAAATATTGATGGAAAGAGAGCTGGGGAATGGAGCTAAATTAGATATATTTATACACTCACTTCCACCTGCCCCGTTTATGCTGTTATCTAATCAGCCGATCATGTGACAGCAGTGCAATGCAAAAAAATAAATATAAAGTTAATATTCACATCAGAATGAAGAAAAAGCCTGATTTCTTTGGTACCAGAGGGGCTGGTTTGAGTATTTCATGAACTTGCTGATCTCCTGTGGATTTCACACACAGCAGTCTGTAGAGTTTACAAACAAAAAAAACACTGAGTGAGCGACAGTTCTGTAGGTCAGAGGAAAAGGATACAGCAACTCATATAATCACACTTTACAACCGTGGTGAGCAGAAAAGCATCTCCGCGCACACAAAACGTTGACCCTTGGGGTGGATGAGCTACAACAGCGGAAGACCACACTGGGTTCAGTTGCTGTCAGCCAAGAACAAGAATCTGAGGCTATCATGGACACACTCACCCAAACTGGACAATTTAAGATTAGGGAAAAAAATGACCTGGTCTTTTTCCAGTCTTCAACTGCTCGAGTGCATCTCTGCAAATGATTCTTGTTCTTAGCTGACAGGAGTGGAACCTGACGTGGTCTTCTGCTGGTGTACACCGTTAGGTTTGCCACCCGTACCTTAAAATATGGGATCGTATCTTAAAACACAAAGGATCTGATTGACTGGATGCATGTAAATACGGCGCACGGTGGCTTACTGGTTAGCACGTTCGCCTCACACCTCCAGAGTCGATTCCTTTCCATGGGGATTCTCCCTGTGCTGCGGGGGTTTCCTCTGGGCACACCGGTTTCCTCCCCCAGTCCAAAGACATGCATGGTAGGCTGACAGGCATGTCCAAAGTGTCCGTAGTGTGTGAATGTGTGTGTATGTGATTGTGCCCTGTGATGGACTGGCACCCTGTCCAGGGTGTACCCCGCCTTGTGCCCGATGCTCCCTGGGATAGACTCCAGGTTTCCCCGTGACCCTCAAAAGGATAAGCGGTGTAGAAGATGGATGTAAATCTGTTGTATGAGACCTCTCAAACAAAATTAGGCACGTTTCCAAAACCATAATAATTCATTTTAAACTCACAACCACTCGTGTGAACAATCTCCTCGAATTACACTCAAAAAAAAACAAAAAAACAAGGGAATCTTTGGAAACAGGTGTCGTTCGGAAGACTGCAGCAGTCTCACCGCTGCACTGAAACCAGGACGTGGCGCTCCTCTGTTTGGAAAAGTGACGTCTCGCGCGCTCGCAGCTCGGCGGCAGCGTGACGTCACAGGTACACGTCGCTCAGGATGTGCTTCGCAAAGATGGCGGCCGAGTGTCAGCCTGAACGTCCTGCACAGCTGTAAGACTAACCGGCTGTATCGTATATACCGAGTTTGTGGCTTAACAGTAAAGGTAAAGACCAGAGGTAATGTTTTGTGATGCTCTCTTCATCTGCTCTTTGCGAGGTATCGCCCTGTGTAACAGTTTGATCTGGGCTAGCATGCTAACCTGTAACGTCAAATGCTAGTTCGCTAGCTAATGCGAGCTGGGGCTGCGAGCCAGCCGCTAGTCGCTGAGGGAAGAGACTCCGGTGAAAACTTCACGATATATGATTCGTGTGCTGCTGTTGGTGACGGGTTTTAAAGCACGACTTCGCCGTAGGTTTATTCGATGGATATTGTGGAGCATTTGCTAGTTAGCCGAAGTGCGTTAATCCGGCTTGATTAGCTGCTTCCAGCTGATTCCTCCTCGCCTCACTCAGCCAGCTGTATCACTTCATTAATTAAACTATTACTACAGCAATATTTCAAAAATATCAGTTTATTTCTGCTTTGTTTTAACACGAAGCTAATCTTTCTCTCTCTCTCTCTCTCTCTCTCTCTCTCTCTCTCTCTCTCTCTCTCTCTCTCTATATATATATATATATATATATATATATATATATATATATATATATATATAATGCAATAACAAGGATAGTCGGTATCTCATGCTAATTAATAAAGCGCGAGCATTTCAAAAGTAACTGTAAACTATCTTGCATTCCAGATGGTGTAACACCGTTTAGTTCCTTGTTTAAACCTTTTTATTTTTTTTATTTGTATTTTTTTTTTTTTAAATAAAAGTAAAAGTTTCGCTTTCTCGGCACGGCTGTGTCTATTTAAAGGCTGTTTAAAATTATTCAGCTGGTTAGCTTTAAAGAGACCTTATTGATCCCGGAAGTGATGTCAGAGGTTCCACAACAAACGTGCGTGTGGTGAGAGATGCGCAGCTGTTCAGACACATCTATAGATGGCTTTATTTGTGTGTGTATATATATGCATGTGTGTGTGTGTGTGTGTATATATATATATATATATATATATATATATATATATATATATATATATATATACACACACACACACATACACACATGTGTGTGTGTGTGTGTGTGTGTGTGTGTATTTATGCACACAACTTTTGTTTGTATCCAGAATGCTCCACTGTGTGCTGGAGAAACTGGTGCGAATTTCTTAAAAGGTTTAGTTTAATTGAAGTTAATTCTGTGTAAAATTCTAAAATCTAGAGATGAGAAGTTTCTGTGATACTCAAACCAATCCTGCCTGACACCAACATGGCACCCTGGTCAAAGTCCCTGAATAATGTGAACACTAACTGAAGCTCTTGACTTGTATCTGCATAAGTTTACGCGCTGTGCTACTGTCATGTGTTTGGCTGGTTTGGATTATCGTATGAAGGATCAGGTGTTCCTAATAAAGTGGACGGTGAGCGTAGCTGAGACTCCTTTCGCCAGGGATGTCCGATGCGACGTGTTTTAAAAATGCTGTTCAAAAGTACCAAGACGCGTATCCCTTGAAGCGTTACCTGAGAACAGCGTTGGATTTTTAAATGTAACACTCACTCACTCACTCGACGAGTGGAAGTGGATCAAGTGTGTATTAATTTACACCCCTGTTTTGCATTTACACAGTTTAACTCCCCATCATGGTTATGTGATGGTGAAACAGTAGCCTTACTCTGAGATACATAACGCCCTCGGCCTGCTCCGATGAGGAAGTGTATCCAGGATGAGGTCGTGTGTGTGTGTGTGCACTGTGAGTTAGTTAGGTGTGGTAGTGTGCTTGCAAAAAAAAAAAAAAAAGAATGCTTTTTGGAAATGGCATTGTGACTAGGGGATTTATGTAATCCTTCATTATCAACAAATTATACACCGTTCATGGTAATAAAAGATTTAGGCGGCGCGGGAATATTCGTGTGATGCACGTGCTCATGAACGGGTCCGTTTTGCGATCTAGGGTTCTTTAGTGAGATTTTACACTGGTGCGGCACATAATACCGCTGTTTACAAGATAATCCACAAACACTTCTCATACAACAATCTACTCTTTATGTTGCGTCATTAATCACAAGTGGGCCTTAATCCTCCCAGTCCATAAGATAACCTAACGAAGCTGTGAATATCTTTGCTCGATAACGAAATGGCTTTTAAGACTTATTTCTAACCAAACTGTAACACCGACATCATTCCAGCAATAAGATTTGAGGCTGTTCAGGATCCGAGCACATGAAATGTTTTTAAAGTGTCCCAGCCCGGTATACGTTTTCGTTCATGGTGAGTTGTGAAGATAAATCTGCTTTGTCTGTGTGTGACTTTGCTGAAATTGCTTAAAATGAACAAGTAGATCCCTGGTTTAACAGGTCTTTAACCGAAAGTACAGGTCAGCAGGTGAATCACACGTGTACTTTATATAATAGTGTTCTCTTTATAAATTCATGGTGCAGCTCCCTTAATATATTTATAGATGTTGGAGAAATTTTGTGATGGAAAACCAGCTAAGAATTATTCGGAAACAATATCCTTTTGTGAAATTAACAATAAATTAACTTTTTTAAATTAATTACATTTTTTCTACTCTGATTAAATCAAACAACGTTTGTGCTTTTTCTCACCAGGGATAGTCTTCTGTCTTGAGCTCTGGGGGCCTGCATCACTTAGCAGAGATGCAACCCCCTCCTCGTACTGCGCCTCCTGGAGCAGGTGGTACACCACCACCACCTACCTTTGGTGGCTCAAATGCTTTCAGGAGAAATCGACCACACAAGCATGGAGCTGTGGCCCCCAGTGCAGCATCAACTCCACCTCCACAACCACTGACTGATCCCTTTGGCTTTGGCAGGCAAGGCTCTCCATCTGCAAGAGTAAGCAACCAGACTCCTCCCTTAAACAGTAGTCCTCTTCCTATGCAAGCCCCTCTCGCAGCAGGGTTTAACCAGACTGGTCCACCTCAAGGCCCACCATCAGGAGCACAAGTGCCAATAGCTGGTCCTGTACACACCTTTTTCACCCCTCATCCTGGTCCTTCAGGACCTCCATTGGCCTCTAACCCGCCTTCCGCTGAACCTGGCTATTTCAGCTCCCAAGAACCAATGCCATACATTGCGCAGTTGCCTAACTCTGTCCCTCCTTTCAGTTCTAGCACAACGCATGCTCACAATGCAGCCCTGACCCCGCCAGTTCAAAGTACGCCTCCATTTCAGCCCCCACCACCTGCTCCATCCCATTCTGGGCCTGATCATGGCAGTCGTCCTCCTTCCGTTCAGAACTACTTTCAGCCAACCAGTGATACACCACAGCCTTTTCTCGCACACCCACAGGCACAGGCTCCTCCACCTGCCCCCTTGCCCCATCCTGGCCCATTTCACTCACACACTCAGAATCATAGTCAGTCAGCCATACTGAATATGGGTGAGCCATCAATTTCCCAGCAACAAAACTCTCACTTTTCAGGCCAGAGCTATTTCAGCCAGACAGGTGGTGCCTCAGAGCCATGGTTCAGTCAGGTTCCACAGGACCCCTTGCAGCGTTCCTGCCCCCTTCCATATACTGTTCCATCTGCTGACCCTGGAACACTGTCCATGTTCTTTCATGGCAATGATGTAGAAAATGAAGAGACGCTGTCTGGGGAGGGCCATGTCAATGGGGTCCCCCACCCTCCCCAAGGCAGGGAAGTTAATGAAACCATCAATCCCTGTTTGAACGAAACTGGGAATGTCAAAGTGACTGCAGGTCCATGCGACTCAGTTGAGAATCTGGAATGTGTTCCAAATCAGGAGGTTTTGCCTAATGAACCACCATCAAGCCATGCTTATGAGGCAGGGCCTAACCTGGAAACACCTGACACTGCCTCTCGTCCTGCACGATCTGCAAGTGTCTCATCCAGCTATAGCAATGTCAGTCACAGCAGCGGTCATGCCCCCCACAGTAGCAGCCACCCTCCTCGACGACACCAGGGAGTTGTTGGTACGTTTATCCAACAAGAAAGCCCCCGGCCCCCTGATACACCAGCATCCCACCCTTCTGCCGGTGGTTACTTTGAACAGATAGATTCTGCTCCTGCTCCAGAGCTAAGTCCTACTTTCCCCACACCCAGCCCTCCAAAGCCAGTTGGGGTGTTCCAGGCCAGTGCTAACTCTTCCTTTGAGCCTGTGCGATCACATAGTGTAGGGGTTAGACCTGCTGAAGTTGACCGTGCTAGAATGGTAGTGGAAAAAGGTGGAGGTGACGTATTGCCTGGCAACTTAGAGCAGCCTCCAGACAACATAGAAACAATCTACTTTCCTGGAGGACAGGATCGCAGGCCTTCATCCCGAGCTCAGGGGTCGCGACGACTCTGTGATAGTCCTGCCACAGCCCTCTGGGCTCAAAGTGATGCAGCTAGTCTTGGTGCTAATATACTTTTGGCACCAGCAGCACCTCTTCTTGCTGCTACTATAGCTTCATCAAGTAAGCCCAGTACTGAGATTATCCAGCCACCAGAAGATGGGCCCCTGGATCTGCAGCCTCCCAGGGCACACCCACAGCGTCTTTCAGAGAACCTTGAGAACCCACCTGATTCAGCTCCTCAGGCAAGTTCGGGGTATGCTTCTTTGCTAGTGTCCACGCCTCCCACAGATGGTTTAAATCAGTCTGTCTTGATTGCTACACCCTCTTCCAATTATACAGTGATTTCTCCTCAAATGCCTGTCCAAACAACCAATCAAATGAGTCCCAAGGAAGCAAATGTGCATGTTCAGCCACCATCTCAAGCCCAAGTGGCGAGTCAATTGCCACAGGGTTTCCACTCGGCTAATCAACCACCTCCTCTTTTCTCTCAAGCACCAATTAACTTTCACCCACCTTCAAACCAGAGTATGTTAAATATGACAAGAGAAGTCCAAGACGCTCCACTTCCTGTCCAACCAGCCCAGCCTACTACTCTGAAGGCCCAATCACCGAGAAGTGACTCCCAATCACTTCCACCTTCTAATTCACAGATTCCGTCGTCTGCTTCTGCCATCAATCAGAATCATCGCTCAAATTATGAACTGCTTGATTTTTCTATGCATCAAACACAGAGCACAAATCAGGTCCCTTCTCATTCAGCCCCTGCCCCTGCCCCAGTAAATAATGCAGCTGGCTTTTACTTGCAGGTCACCAAAGATGCGCAGCAAGGGGCACGAGCGGATAGTGAGCCTCCGCTTCAGCCACCAACCCCAAATCCCCCTAGAGCTCCCAGTAATCAATCTAGCAATGGCCCCTCTGGTCCCTCCAATCCGGCTCATCCAGCGTCACAATATCAACCTCCCCCACAGGCTACACCTCTTTCTCAAACCACCCCTTCCTCCACATATCCTCCTCAATCTGGAAATCCTGCTGCTACACATGACCCCCAGCGTCCCCCGTCTGCACTTGGGGGTCAGCATGGTTATGGTGCTCCACCTCCCATGCCTCCTGGGCCTGGATTTAACAGCTACTACACAGAGTACCAGGATGGAAGGCCTCCTGTGGCACCTCTGTACCCACACATGGACCCAAGGGCTCAGGCTCAGAACTACTACCAGGTATACTTAAGTTTCCTTCATTTACATACTCATTACAGTAAGGTGTGGTAGGGATGTTGAGTTAGCAGTTTACCCGACAAATAATAAACCGATCACTAATATTATTTTTAAAATAATACCATTTGAGCTCTGAATCTGTAGTTTTGTCATTCAAATTATGTGGGACATGACGCCACAACAGCGTAGAAATATTTTTATTTTTGTTTTTTTCTATAATTTTCTCCTAAATTTGGTCTTCCCAATTCCCACCCACTAGCTAACTCCAACCGGGAAGGGTGGGGCTAGCACGTGCAGACTCCGAGATACGTGAAGCCAACCTCCGCATCTTTTCAAACTGGAAAAAATGTCATAGGCAGGGCATAAAACACTTGGACGAAAGCACTGTCCGCCCGCATTGAATCCCACGATTGACTAGTTTCACTGTGAGTGAGAGAGGGAGAATATAATCCCTCCCAAACAGAGAGCTGTCTTGTCTCCTGGCCACGGATGGCTGTGACATCGTTTGGGATTCGAAAGTCTCAATCTCTGGATGACAATGCGAACGCTTTCCTGTTGTGCCACTCTAGATTATAAAAGGAAATGATCTACTTGCAGGATGACCCATATCAAAGGGCAGATCCCCGGTATGGCCGGTACAACGGACCAAACCCTGGTTACCGGGAAGCAGACCGGCAGCCGGAGAGGCCCAGTTCTAGGACTAGTCAGTACTCTGACCGACCCAACTCCAGGTAAGGGGTCAGTGTGCAACCACTGTCAGTGTGTCAGAGGTCAACCACTTCCTCGCACAACGTCTTAGCCACTGCACAACTATTCATTTTACCTAGCTGCTCAGTAATTCAAAAAAGAATTCGACTAGACACTTTTTCCTTATGTGTTGTTTTTTTTTTTTTTTTTTTTTTTTAACATTTAATTAAAAAGTTGGCCCAGATGAAAATGAAAACGTTTGTTCTGGAGCTGAGCGTGTACAGCATGAAAAGCTCATGTCCATCAACAGCATCCTCATTACAGCTTAATGACTAGTCTTACACAAAGTGCAGCTGACTGTAGAATTGGTTTTGCCTCGACAAGTGAATGTATTACTGGTCTATACGACCCCTACAACACGTGCAAGATCCACTGTTTTGTAACGGCGAATGAAAGGATCGTATACTTATTATATATTTATACCAGTAGATGTTTGTGTTTTGGATGAGAAAACAACCTCTCTCGGTGTATTATTCACTTCCTTGTTCTCTCTCTACTCCTCCCTTTCAGGCAGGGGTATGCCGAGGATTACCCCAGGCCTAACCACAGTGCCTATGAAGACTATTATGCAAATTACTATAAGTACATGGGTAAGTACATGGATAAACACTACTATAACTCTTGTCTCTATTTCTGGATATACACGATGGTGTGTGAGATGGGCTAAACAGAATTTTGTTGGTTCTTGCTTTGTATGTAGATCAGAACAGGTGGTATGACCCCAATGCTCTTTATGACCCGCGTTATCGAAGTTACTACGATCAGGCCTATGGTTGGTATAATTATGACCCTGGGGCCTACGGGAGACCTGACCAGTACTTCAGCCAACAGTATGCCAACAGGTATACATACAATACGTATAACAGGAGCCTTCTGGTATACGAGAAGAATACCAGAAGAACGACAAAAAAAAAAAGCTTTGCACATGTATTATTATAACCATGTACTTGTTGTCAAAAAAAAGAAAAAGTGCACATACACTCCTGATGCATGATAACCATCCCCAGGCGTGAAGGCTACGATGACCCGTGGCGTTACTATCCCGGCTACGATTCGAGTTTTGACGATGACCTCCGTCGCCGGGACGCATACGGAGATGAGCTGGAGCGGCGCTCTATTCACAGCGAGAGATCGACACACAGCCGCCGGAGCAGCTTCAGCTCGCGCTCACAGCAGGTTTACATAGAGGAGGCTTCTTGGGGGGGGGGGGGTCTTTAGTTACAAAAGGTTGAGAACCTCTGCGTTAGCTGACTAAAAGATGTATCTGCACTCAAAAGGTCAGAAAGAGATTTCGGTGCCAGTCTGTTCAAAGCTTTAAAAACAAAAAGTAGAATTATGAAATCAGTAATAAAGTAATGAGAACATTTCTTAATAATACCCAATCCCTCAAAGCTACTGCCAGGGTAGATGATATGACCTGAGGGTGGCTCATGTGCGAGCGCTGTATTCTTTACAGCTCTATGTTATCATTTAACGGGTAGAGTTTAGACCGATCATTTGAAAGAAAATGGAAAAATATCCGCTCGTTCTCCCAAATACCGCATCTTCTATATTCAGAACCCATGGCTGCAAGGTTGCAACAGTAATCTGTTAGACCATGCTGTTTTACCTTAAAATCTCTGTAGATAGAAAAGGAGAAATCCCGCCTTGGCTAATTCGGCATTCACGAAACACGTCGTCTAACAGTGATACTGTCTGCTTTTTTCCTTCTCTTTTTTCTAATATGTGCCCCCCCTCCCCCCTCTGTAGAGTCAGGTGTACAGGAGTCAGCCGGATCTTGTTGCTCCAGGTTATGAAACCACAGAGACCACGCTGCCTGTCGATTATTCCTATGGTCAGTTCCCACAGCAGTCGGACACCGTGAATTACAGCCAGTATGATGCCACGAACACCACATGGGCTGCCTCTGAACAGGGTAACTACATCACTTTATACAGGGGCGGCTGTGGATCAGGTGGTGGAGCGGGTCGTCCACTAATCGTAGGGTTGGCGGTTCGATTCCCGGCTCACACATGCCGACTCCACGGTGCCGAGGTGTCCTTGGGCAAGACACTGAACCCCGAGTTGCTCCCGATGGCAAGTTAGCACCTTGCATGGCAGCTCTGCCAGTGTTGGTGCGTGAGTGTGTGTGAATGGGTGAACGAGACACAGTGTAAAGCGCTTTAATGCGTATAAGCAAGCGTGATACTGAAAATGAGCTGTGAATTGTACCTCGATGGTTTGGCTACGGCCAAACTGGGACTGTAATATCATTGCACCCATCCATGTTCTCTCAGTAATGAGCTTTGGCATTTTTATGCACGTTAGTCTGCCAAACCAACGTTATTCCCTTTCCCTAATAATATTCTTAAATTCGACTGTTTCTTTGTGTCCTTTGACTGTAAATGAGAGAGTGCATTTCTTACCGTGTCTCATTTTCTTCCTCTCGCTTTCTGTTCCTTCTGTGCTTTTCAGCTCCTCCGAGGCCATTGACTCCGGAGAAGTTCTCGGTTCCTCACTGCTGCGCTCGCTTTGGACCAGCAGGTCAGCTGATCTTCATTCAGCCCAACCTGCCCTCGGCTGGGCAGCCTGCCCTTGTCGAGATTCATAGCATGGAGGTAATGATGATGATGATGATGATGATGATGATTTATTTACAAGCTAATGAAACGGGACAGCTATGATAACATTTTCAGCTTTTATCTAGAGCTTAACGGTCAAGCATGGTATGTATGTATGTATGTATGTGCTCATCGTTATTTTTGCACGGACGTTTCAGACGATAATGCAGGATTTTCCAGAGCAGGCAGAGTTACGCGCCTTCCCGGGGCCACTTGTCAAGTAAGCCTGATTTAAAAACTTTTTATACGACACACTTGTATCGATAGATAGATGCACACACTTCCTTTTATTCCTCATCTTTGTGTACGTCAGGGAGGAAACCCATAAGGTGGATGTTATAAAGTTTGCCCAGAACAAGGCTCAGGAGTGCATGCGCAATGATGACCTCATTGACAAGGACTCCGCCTTCCTCATCTGGGAGTTCATCGTACTGCTGTGTCGTCAGAATGGGGTGCGTACTCGTGTGTGTCTGTTTAATTCTTATCAAAGGGTATAAATAAATTAAAAAATCACTAACTTTGAAATGAGAGTGTAAATTTGAAATGTTAAATAATCATTAAAATGCGCTCTATCTCTCTCTCTCTCTCTCTCTCTCTCTCATATATCTAACCCAGACGGTAGTTGGCACAGACATAGCCGATCTCTTGCTGAAGGAGCATCGTTCCGTGTGGCTGCCAGGAAAATCGCCCAATGAGGCGAACCTGATTGACTTCAACAATGAGGCACTGGAGCGGCCGGAGGAGGAGGGGTCGGGGCCGCTCTCGCTCTTATCAGACACCTTCATGGGTGTGGCTGAGAGCGTTGGCAAGGAGACTGAACGCTTCAGAGAGCTGCTGCTGTTTGGGCGGAAAAAGGCAGGACAACTCACACACGTGCGCACTGTATATACGGCATTAATACACCTGTACATAAATTGTGACGTTGACCTGCTCACGTGTTGCTTTTAGGATGCTCTCGAGTCCGCTATGAAGACCGGGCTTTGGGGCCACGCCCTTCTCCTAGCCAGTAAGATGGATAACAGAACTCATGCACAAGTCATGACCAGGTAACACACCAAACACAAAATCAGTGTTTCCATTCATGTAAATAATCTAAAAATAATAATAATAATAATAAAAAAGATGGGTTACTATAAAGTGTGTCTCTCTCAGGTTTGCCAACAGTCTTCCCATTAACGATCCACTGCAGACAGTCTACCAGCTCATGTCAGGAAGGATGCCTGCTTCTGCTACGGTACGTATGGGAATGCTTCTGTATGCAAGTTAGCAACCCTGTATGTGTGTTTTGTATGTGCTTTAATCAAGTGTTGTTTTGGCCATTATTTAACTTTTTATCTCTTCTGTACACATAAAAGAAATTCTTTCACATTCACTGCTTTTGCCTCTTCTCACACGCACGAGTTTTACCCGTTTACACAAAATGGTTTTTGTATTCCCCAATCTAACAGAGAAAATCTCTCACGAGAGTGAAAAGTAACCTAGTTCTGCGTTAATGTGACGTAAAAATATACACTAGGCCATTAGTTGAAAAATTGCGTTGTAAGTAAGTAATTGTGGTTTTGTGCCATTGTATGTCACACCGTTGCTACATCCTCCAAACAACTGATCACAAGTGATTCGGGTCTTGGAGTGTGAAAGGGTCAGCGATTCTGAGATGTAGAAAGTCCTGTAGCGTGTAGACAACCGTAACGCCAACAGTTTTTAGTAGCAAATTACAGGTTTACATTTAGGCCCTTGTTCCGATACACGATCGATTCTATTAGAGGTGGGCGATCTGACACGCACATCTTTTCATGCTCTTTCGATATTATGACGATTTTATTCGTTGCTTAATCGGAGCCCTTTGTTAGATGTCAAATGAGAAACTCGGGTTAGGACGTCGAATGTAGAACACAAGATTTTGAACGTTTGAATGCATGTATATGAGAATTCTGATAGCATTCAAACGATGAGAATGGTTCTGACGTATATTATAACAATAGAACATGTTTACCAATTTTGGTGTACTGTCGGAAGTCACTTTTGACTAATAACCTAAATTACACCTCAGATTTTGATTGTGTATTCCATGTGTTCCTTTTCCCTGGCAGTGTTGTGGGGATGAGAAGTGGGGTGACTGGCGTCCTCACCTGGCCATGGTTCTTTCCAACCTCACACATGCACTTGACTTGGACACACGCACCATCTCGACCATGGGAGACACGCTGGGTAAACACTCACCATTCACACCCAGAGTGTTTGTTTATTACCTTTATTTATCTGGCTAAAATGGTGTGTGTGTGTGTTTGTGTTTTACAGCTTCTAAAGGTCTGCTTGATGCTGCTCATTTCTGCTACTTGATGGCTCAGGTGGGTTTTGGTGTCTTTACCAAGAAGAGCACCAAGATGGTCCTCATTGGCTCCAACCACAGGTACACACACAGAGCAGTGGTTGTTAATCTATACAGTAGTGGTTATTAAAGGGTCATGAAACCTCCCTCTTTCAGCTCAAGTCAACCTCTCAATGTTTTTGAAAAATGCAGCTTAAATGGGTGTGGATGGCTGTGCAAAGAAGGGAGGGGGGAGGGGGCGTGGCAGGGAAACGCAGCGCAGGAAGAAGGGGGCGAGCCTTCAGAACACTCGCAATAAAGATGGATAGTGACAAAAAATTTGCAGATGAGGCAGAGGACTTCTCTCCTCCTGAATCCCCAGGGCTGAATGGAGACATAGTAGATGGCAGTGCAGGTCCTCTGTGCTGTCTATTTGAACCGTTAGCCCCTGGCGTGACTGTGTAGGAAAATATAAAACATTCAAATCACTCAAACATTACAACTGCCCTGTGATAATATTGCTCCCAAACTGAAGAGTACTTGTATCTCTCTCTCTCTCTCTCTCTCTCTCTCTCTCTCTCTCTCTCTCTCTCTCTCTCTCTCTCAGTCTTCCCTTTGTGAGGTTCTGTTCTACAGAAGCAATCCAGAGGACGGAAGCGTATGAGTATGCACAGTCACTTGGTTCCCAGCCTCATTCACTGCCCAACTTCCAGGTTAGTACCTTACACACACACACACACACACATTATACTGTACTTGCAGAGTGAAAGTGAAAAATTTCCCGTGAGACAGATGAACACCGTCCAGTGTTTTTATGACTGGCCGTGTTTGATGTAAACGGCAGCTTGCCTGGAAGGACTATTTCTCTGGATGCATGTGGGGGGGAAACTAATGGACAGCAGCGATTGTTATTGGCTACACCAGAGTGTGATTTTGGGTTTGGATTTGGTGTGAATGATATAAAAGTCCAACCTTTGACCGTTTCAGGTGTTTAAGTTCATCTACGCATGCCGTCTGGCAGAGGCGGGGCTTTGCGCCCAAGCATTTCACTACTGTGAGGTCATTTCCCGTGCACTTCTGACCTTGCCCAACCACCACTCACCCGTTTTCATCAGTCAGCTTATACAGGTATATACATTCATACACGCTTCACACCACATCTATGCTCTCTGCTCTAGATTTCTCTTGTTGTGCTTGGAGAACTTTTAAACATACTCTCCTCTCTCTCTCTCTCTCTCTCTCTCTCTCTCTCTCTCTCTCTCTCTCTCTCTCTCTCTCTCTGTGTGTGTTTTTGGTTACAGATGTCTGAACGAATGAGGTTTTTCGACCCCCAGCTAAAGGAGAAGCCAGAGCAAGAACTCTTCCAGGAGCCTGATTGGCTATTGCACCTAAGGAAACTCAGAAACCAGATTAAGGTGTGTGTGTCTGTAGTGTTTTATGCTTCTGTGTGTGTGTGTGTGTGTGTGTGTGTGTGTATATATATATATATATATATATATGAGAGAGAGAGAGAGAGAGAGAGAGTGAGTGTGATTTCTTTTGGACCACTTCCTTTTGGTTAAGGAGTGTAGCGCCAGAAACAGCAGTCGTCTGATGTCATCACTGTAGGCATCCTTCTTTTGTCACTCGTGAGCCGTTTGAAAATGTGAAATGAAGCTGTGTAATATGTTGTATTCCGAGCTATGTAGCATGGTACACAGGACTACATGAAGGGCAAATATGCAATAGTGTGAGACAAGTGCAAAATGTTCAAATAGTACACAGAACAATAACTACACAGAGTAGTATCGGGCGGATTACGTGACATGGCTGAACAGAGGATGAACGTTGCTGTGGAGTTGCGACATATGACTAGAAACCAATGCAGACTGATCTCTCTCTCTCTCTCTCTCAGGATGGTGTGATCACATTGCGTACAGATCGTAGTACTCCCCAGCCATCTGCCTGCACTACACCAAGCTCAGAGGAACATGCTAGTCTTGCTGATGCTTCGTCTTTTATCTCGGACCCCCACAACCCCCTCATGACCTCCCTTATGCCCCAGCCTGGCCCATCCACTGCAGGGGTGCAGCTCATGCCACCAGGTGTGTGTGTGTGTGTGTGTGTGTGTGTGTGTGTGTGTGTGTGTGTGTGTGTGTGCACGCGTGTCTTTTTATTCAAAATTTCCATCACACTAACAAGTTTCTTCATACTACACTAATATGAGCCACGACAGTATCAGGTTTTAGTAAAGAAGGTGGCCGTCATTGATTCATTCTCACCTAGATACTGTAGAACTGCTGCTGTGATCATAAAGACCAGTGAGGCTCAAAATGAGCTACTCTGGCTCCTCTCCATGCTCTCACAAGTCAGTTTCTCTTTCAGCTCCAGCAACTATTTTGCAAGATGGGGCTGTTACTCTGCAGCACGTCCCTCCCCCCAGCGAGGGCATCCCATTTAACCCAGCAGCCCCTGCTCCACCCCAGTCTGGCTTCATCCATCAACACCAAGCTGAGGACCAGGGCTCATACGCACCTATGCCAGCCCAGAGTCCCACTCTTCTGCCCTCTGGCATGCCTCCGCAAATACCCCTCTACACGCCCATGGAAATGCCTCCTCAGATGCTTCCTCAGATGCCCCACCAGATGTCTCCTCAGATCTCCCCTCAGATGCACCCCCATATTCCACACCAGATTCCTGGGGTAGAATCTACATCTATTCCTCCATCTCCACAGCAGTTACATCAACCATCTTCACCATCTCATGGTCCACCTCCCCAGATGGACTTTTATGACAACATGGCACAGATGGTGAGAGAGTAAAGTTTTATTAAAAATTTTTTTTTAAAAAACACAAAACAGAATAATTACGAGAGTTTATAACGAACGTCAAAGATGGGCAAGGAGGAGGCGGGACACAAGCAGAACATAAAACAAACGCACCAATGCGTTGCAAAACATCAAGTGCACATGCGCAACCCCCCCCCCCCCCCCCCCCCCCCCCCCCGTCTCTCTCTCTGGTGCTTCCAATCACTCCTTTATCTCTCTCTCGCTGATTAGATCACTCAATACCAGTTGTGCACCCTCACAGCCTGGCCACTCCCTCCTCCTTGTCACAGAGCTCTATTTATTTATTTGTTTGTTTGTTTGTTTGTTTGTTTATGTGTGTAATGAACAACTGACACCACTGATTTTGTGTGTAGAGCACAGGAAGAAGGTCCAGAACCACATCGCAGTCTTCGTTGCACAGGGTATGATATCTCTGTCTTTCTGTCTGCTCAAATATCCATTCTGGCTTAAACGGTATGTAATAAAAAATATCGATCATATAATGCAGTTGTTAATAATAATATAATGGTATATTTCAAAAATCCAAATAACTATATACCAGCCACTTTATTAGGAACACCTGCACATTCATGCAATTATCCAATCAGCCAATCAGGTGGCAGCAGCGCGGTGCATCAAAGAGATCAGAATGGGGGAAAAGCATGTGATTTCTGTGACCTTCGCGGCGGCGCTGTTTTTGATGCGAGATGAGCCCGTTTGAATATTTCAGCGCTCGCTGATCGCCTGGAATTTTCACACACAACCGTCGCTAGAGTTTTTAGAGAATAGTACGTAAAACAAAACGAAAAAACATCCAGCGTGCAGCAGTTCTGCCGGCTGAAACACCTCATTGATGAGAGAGGTTATGAGGAGACCGGCCAGACTCGTTTGAGCTGACAGGAAGTCTGTAGTAACTCGGATAAATGTCTTTACATTTATTTGTCTCGTGATGAGCAGAAAAGCATCTCAGAATGCACCTGTCGGACGTTGAGGCAGACATGAGCAGAATGGGAATCTGATGCTACATTGGACGCAGACTCGATGAATCATCAAGACCAGGCGACCTTTAACAGTCCTGTTTCGGTGTTCCGGCGACCCTATAACCCACTGTAGCGTCAGATTCCTTCAGATTGCCTGAAAAGAAATGGAACCTGACGTGGTCGTCTGCTTCTGTAGCACATCCACGTCACGGTTTGGTGGCTGTTTTGCTGAGATGCTTTTCTTCTCACCGCTGGTGTAAAGAGTGGTTATTTGAATGACTGTAGCCTTCGGGTCAGCACAAACCAGTCTGGCTATTCTCCTCTGACTTCTCTCGTCAGCGAGGCGTTTCCACTCTCAGAACCAGCGCTCATTGGATGTTTTTTTGTTTTGTTTTACAGACTATTCTGTAGTCCCAGGAGCGCAGCAGTTTCTGAAATACTCGAACCAGCCTCCAACAACAATTGCACCATGAACCATGCCATGGTCACAGTTACTCTGATCACATTTTTCTCCCATTCTGTTGTTTGAAGTGGACGTTCGGTTCAACTTTTCGACCTGGTCTTCATTCTGTTCTTGCCACACGATTGGATACTTGCACATTATGAGCAGAGGTACAGGTGTTCCTGTCAAAGTGGCCAGTGAAAACTCGATTTTTTTAACCTTTGCCTCCTTCTCACTCAGATGTCTGGACGCCGCTCTCGCACTACGTCGGAGTCGTCCACTCATTCGATGGGACGAGAGCGCAGCAACTCTTTAGCCAATCAGAGCTCTCCTCCTCCTCCACCGATACCAGAGGCTCCTGTCCAGGAAGCACCTAAGAAAACCAAGAAAGACTCTCCCAAAAAGGTATACACACCGAAATGCATGCTGAGAGTTGACTCGGATGGCAAAATTCGCAGCAAAACTTTTATATAGAAAAGAAATTATGCTTTTATTAATTTCATAAAACTGTATTCGTAACCACTCCTCCTCTTTTCTCAGGGAAGAGGTGGAGGCATCTTGAGCTGGTTCCTTCCGGGCAGGAAAGAAGCTCATCTGCCAGATGACAAGAACAAATCTGTAAGAGTCGTCTGTTCACTCTTCCTCTTTCTTACTTCTCTCTTTCCCTTCCCCTCTCTCTCACTTTTTCTTCGGACCTTTTCGGCTGGTGCGCTTCATGATTTTGGCTGTACGTAGTGCGGTAATGTGGTAATAGGAAACAATGATGATATCATCATTTCTCTGACAGATTGTTTGGGATGAAAAGAAGAAAAGATGGGTGAATCTGGATGAACCAGAGGAGGAGGTGGTTGTTTTTTTTTTTTGTTTTTTGTTTTTTTTTGTTTATTTTTTAAAAATCATCACACTGTAATCACTTTCCCTTGTGTGTTGCATTGAATTGTCGGAATGTCTCTTGTGTTTAGAGCAAGCCGCCTCCCCCTCCTCCATCGATGTTTCCAAAAGCTCCAATGGGCAACATGGGGGTCGGACCTGGAATGGGCGGACCACCCAGTGGACTGGCTGCGGGGCCGTCTGTTAATATGTTCTCCAGGAAAGCAGGTGGGTCACTTGCATCTCCGCGTGAAGTTTCAGCTCGAAAAAATACATCTATACATAGACTACTTTCATAAAGCAGCAACAACCCACTTAGTGTTTTTTGTGGGTGTGTTTTGACGATCCTGTGGTGGCTTTTATATGCCTAGCGAGCTGCTTCCTACAAGGTCGTCATGTAACATGCTGAGGACATAGTCCATAAGTTGCCGAATTTGTTAGTGGCTGATGAGATGAAAGCCAAAGAGTAAAGTGTATGACCGACCAACCAAGCAAGCAAAGGCATCAGATTTGGGACTTTTAAGTAAATGAGCTTGGTGGTCATCCATGCATTGAGTTCAAAGAACAAAAAAAACGAAGCACTGAACGTGACCGAGCGAAAGTGTTTGGTATAAAACACAAGTGTGCAAGGTTTAAATAGCAGCCGCGTTTACTGGTGGCGAGTAAAAGGAATCGGGATCAGTCCAGATCCTTAACTCAACACTGTTTAGGAAGTGTATCTCTGTACCTCAGCCAATGCTTTGAAAAAGCTGTGGAAATTGTGAGCGATTAAGGATAAGATCAGAGATTTAGCTTGCACTTCATATGAAATCAGGGTCAATCTGTTTTAACTCTCAGGCACTAAGGCCCGGTACGTGGACGTGTTGAACCCAGGCCGTCGTAACTCCAACCCTACTCCTGCTGTTGCGCCACCTGCTGATCTGTTTGCTCCTCTTGCACCCATGGCCATGCCTGCGAACCTCTTCGTTCCCACTGCAGGTAGTGTGTGTGTGTGTGTGTGTGTGTGTGTAAGTGCGTATCTGTCTTTCGATTTAAATCCAAAGTGGGCACCGCCTAAACCAGAGAGTTTCCCAAGATATAAGCAAACTACTCTAGTAGCCCAATGCAAGCCTGACCAGGCAGTTACTAAGGATGAACAAATGTCTGCTATAAATGTATCGCTGCGAATGCATCATTCGTGTTTACGTTAATGAATATGCTCTTTCTTTGTCCCGCAAGCTCACTTGCAATAGAGCGCCTCCTGTATCCGTTTAGAACAGGTTATTTTGTTCATTCTGAATGAATGTATTCGGTTTTGGTTACATCCATGTCGGGTGTTATGTTGGGGGTTCGTCGGGTTCTTATAAAACATCAGTATGATAACTATCGATCGTTATAAAGTCGTGCATGGCGTACGTGTTGAGACGAGGTTGTGTGTCGAGATGGGTTATTACATAATGGGTACACACCTTCTCACCACCAGATGACCAGCAACCAGTGGAGGGAAGTGTTCCAGACAGCAATGGAAACACAGAACACATTCAGCCCAACATGACAGCTCCACAGGTATGAAGATGCGCGCGCACACACACACACACACACACACACACACACACGGTCAGTATTTAATCTTTTTTATCTGTTGCTCATGCGGAGTCACAGTGCAGCTTTGCAGAAAGCGATATCCAGCCTCTTCTGCGTACATGAGCTCGCGGATGCCCACAATTGGCTAATGATTGACAGGAGAGAGAGAGCATGACACTCTTCATATTCAGAGAGCACTGGCAGTCTTGCTGTTTAGACTCCTGGCCTCAGATGGCTAAGGCATTGTTGGGAGTCACTTCCTGCTGTATGTACATTAAATTTTTTTTTTTTTCTCTCCCCCCCCCCAGATGTTTAATCCAACTCTCTTACCCTCGGGTCCGGAGGGCGCTCAATCAGGAGAGGTACAGTAATCCTTCCTCCCTGACCTTTCACCTCTTTATAGACTTTCAGGCCAGTTCATTGCACCATCCTCTATCCTTTCAGTCATGAACATGCATCCCATGGTCAACTTAGTTACTCAGTTTAATATTTACACACGTCTCACGAGCACCAACATGCTCGTATATGAATTGACTCGCTCACTTCTAGCAAAGTCCAGGTATTTTAATTTAATTACTTTAAAAAAAAAAAAAAAAAAAAAAAAGAAAAAAAAGTTGAATTTACTTCATTCAAATTCATACGTCGGTTCCACACGAATGAATCGAGCTGTACGAACACGACGTTTGTTTTCGTACGTTCAGCATTATGATTGGATCATGCATTTTCAAAGCCCTGAATAAACTCACTTGAGCTCAGGATTGAACCTGGGCTGCACCACCCATTACACACGTTAATACTACGTGAATTGATCACGTTTCCGTCCGTGGTAAGTGTCAAATATGTGGGCAGAATATTACTATACACATGTAAAAGAATGTTCCTGAAATAAACAGGCCCTTGAGTTTATTTTAGAGTTAAACTGAACCCAAATCTTCAACTTGCACCACGCGTTCGTTCATGGATTGATCCCCGACGTCTTAGAAACTACTCTTTACGATAATAAACTTCAATAAGGTGACTAAAAGAACCCAAGATCCTAAACATGCCTGTCATGACAATTCAGATAGTACTGAAGCCCCATGTCTCTCACACACACACACACACACACACACACACACACAAATGATATCATGCCCAAAGTGTGTTTGGAAACTAACTCTCTGCTTAAAAACTGTCACCAGTGTTCATAATCGTAACCCCCCCCCCCCTTTATTTATTTATTTAATACTGCTCTCAAGTGCATGCATGTGTGTGTGCGTGGATGCGTGTCCGAGTGTGTGGCACGCGCGCACACACACACACACAGACAGAGTGAAAATTGGTTCTGATGTGTTGGTTTTGTGTCTTGATCGACACGCCGATTCTGCATGGGATTAATCTCGCTGTTGTGGTGTTTGATTTTTCCTGCTGTTCTAGCTCTCACGTTCTAGTTCAATGAGTTCTTTATCACGAGAAGTGAGTCGGCATTTAAACCAGGTACCATCAGTTGGGTGTCACTACTACACATGCGTGCTCTCTCTCTCTCTCCCTCCCTCCTTCCCTCCCTCTCTCTGAGAGAGAGACACACACACACACACACACAGACAGCATTTCCACTTCTTGCCACACCTCCACCTGTCCTCACCTGCCTAAGTCGAGCTCCCTAATTGGCCGGGAGCTAAGCTAGTGCAGCAGTGAGTAATTTTGCTCATTCCCATCAAGCATGCGCACACTAACCCGGTCTTCTCTGCATGTTAACAATCAACATCAGATGTTGTCCTGTACCCCGGATACGAAACGGTAGATGCCTCATCGAACAAAGCCAGACGCATCGATAGCGCCGCCTTCCCAAATTTGTAGTTTGAGCTCATTGGCCTGAATTGAAATTAGAGCCTCAACTTATTTTTTTATTATTATTATTTTTTAAATTTCTCTTTTTCTCCCTCTATAAATACCTGCGCACCTCAAAATAATAGAACATGCAACTTGTGGAGAATGTGTGCAGTTTACCTTTACCTTTAGGGTTCTTAATATCTGAATGTACAGACGGGTGACTTGGCCTCCGTGAGCTGCCAGAAGACTTGAATGTCTTCTACACATTACAGTATATATGAGTTTGTTCTGTATTCACATTATAATGCACTATTTGAGGTGCAGACATTTTGTACTGCTGTAAATTAAAAAAAAAAAAAAAAAAAAAGTTAAAATTGTATATTTATTTTTACAGCTTGAAATTTACAGGTCAGGGTACCAAAGCGCACACACACTTATTGGGTGACGATGATGTTTCTGGGCCACTAAGCAGTAAGTGCTTCAGTTCCCTTCTGGCGTCTCCTTTAATGCTGCCCCCTTTACTAGTGCTCATTAAAGAGCAGTCCTGTACACTCACCTGCCCAGTCGTGCGTTTATCCAGTCAGCTAGACAGTTCATCACAAATGCATAGAACCATGCAGAACCAAGCGCTTCAGGTCATGTTCACATCAAACATGAGAATGGGAGAAAAAATACGGTGTGATATCAGGGACGTTTGATATGCACAACATCTAGTGAGTGAATGTGAAGCTCCTGCCTCCTGTGCCCCAATAATGAACCTCTTTTCCCCCCAAAAGTCTTTTCCTCTCGTCATTTTGATCCAAGGTTGAGGTCAGCCGGGCCTGCTCAGCATTATTACTGATTTAATTGTATTACGCAATACATCTTTCTGGAAGTTTCCCCGCTCATCATGTTTCTCCACTCAGCTTTCGGTTTAATTAGTCACCCGTCTGTACATTTGAAGTCCTTTCTGTAGATTTGTATTGGCTTCTGATCAAATCTGGACCTATGGTGGACGTGTCGATGTATTACAGTGATCAGAAATGGCTCGTGATGCGGTGTCTACTGTTTTTTTTTGTTTGTTTGTTGTTGTTTTTTTCTCCTTTCCCCGTCTTCATGGTCTGTATAGTATACACAGATAGCTGCGCTAGCTGAAGATCACGGTCTTCACTGTTATGCGACGACTTTTTTTTTCTTCCTGGAGACCAAAGGAGTTTCTCCTTGCCACAAGGATGAGATATTTATTTATTTATTTATTTATTTATTTACTTCTATTTATATATTTTTGTTATATATTTTTACATATCTTTAGGTGTGCCAATCATTTTTACAGTATTTCTGGAGTTGACTGTACATAATGGCTATGCAGTTATTTATTTAGCTACGAGAAATCATTTTTATTTTAATTTCCATAAAAGCTCTTAAAAAAACAAAAAAAACCAAACAAAAACCCCCACAAAAACGACCGTAGATTGTCAAAATAATTCTCCAGACTTGTCCAGAGGAACTTGTCTCTTGAGTAGCTATCTAATTGTACTATACACATCCCTGCTGTGTGTGACTGCGTTTACGTGGACAGCAGTAATCTAACGATTGACCTTATTCTGAATGAGACAGTATTCTGATTAAGGTGTTTACATGAGTCGCTTTTAGAATGTTCCTGTCATGTTCCCGTTTGACACGTTCTAGAACATAGACCGATTATCGTGTGTGTACGCGTCCTGTCGCACAACGCGGTCAAAACTCCCACACGACGTTAATAGTGTGATTAAGGTGTGTACGTGTCTGTAACGCACTGCGATCATGCGACTACAACAGGAATACTCCACACGCCTTGATTCCATTTGCGTTTACTCCGAGTATGACTTTAATCGGATTAAAAGGTCATCGATAATCGCTGTTTACATGCTAGTGTCTTAATCAGAGTATCGTCTTACTCGGGGTGATATCGGGATACCGTTGTCCATGTAAACGTACTGACTGTTTCCATGTAAGTGGTATATTCTATCACTATACTCATGACACCTGTGTTTTTAGGTCCCTACAGAATTACCTGCCCAGGGAGCTCCGCCCTCAGGGGGCATAACTTTCTATAACCCCTCCCAGTTTGCACAGGTAAGACTTAAGTTCATTTAGTCCAGCAGTGCAGAAGAGTTGTGATGAATTGCTTCCTGAAGCCTTGAGTATTATAAATATTCATGGACACAGCAAATACTTGTTTCTGATTGGCTGGCAGCTGTGCCTTTTAAAATTTTTTTTATAAATTGCTATATATCATGACAGGTTTAAAGTAGTCCGTAATTCAGCACTGGTCATACATTATTTATTTATTTTTAAACCATGTTGGAATGTTACCGTGATAAGTACAAGTATTGATGGTTTATATTCACTGTATTTATTCTTCACCGTTATGCGAACTAACCGACCGAACCGTAAACCTCCGTTTAAGATGAACCACCGGAGGAACGAGTTAGCACTGGAGAATCCTGACAGTAGTCCGTCCTAATGTCGAGTCTAAACCAACCTGCTGGCAAAAAGACACTCGCCCTATTTCACCATTTCATCAGATTGTCTAGAAATGACTCCTTTATAAGCTCCGGTGTGTGTGGACGCGAGCTCGGGAACAGCCGTATAACGGTAGCCTGTCGGTAACTGACTGATCTCACAGGCAGCACGAGTCAAAATTCAGCTACTAATATCGTATTATAACGTGTGTGTGTGTTCTCTCAGTCTGTGCCTCGTTCCCGTCCGGGCCGGTTGGGACAGCGCGAGTACCCGACACTGAAATAACTCCACAGAGCTGCGGCTGCAGATCCATCTGTGTTCCTACATCTCATCAGACTCCATTAATCCCGAATTGGACAAGTACCGGCATCTAGCCTCCCAGACTTGATCACCTGCGTCATCACCGTCTTATTTTATCGTGCGTAGCATACACCCTAAAAAAAAAAGAAAAAAAAAAGCTATGGATTCTTTCATCTGTCTCTTCATTTTTTTTTTCCTCCTCCCTTTTGCTCTGTGTTTTGACTGGACAGCTCCTCCGCCAGCGTGAACTTTAAGTGCAATAATTGTTTCGCTTTCAGTTAGACCTTCCTAACTAACTGCATTTCAGCATCTGTGTGTGTGTGTGTGTGTGTGTGTGTGTGTGAGTGTGAGAGAGAAATGGAGAGGGGCGTGCCATTGGGACGCAGACGGTGCGGGGTGTGTTCATCTTGCCCGTTTTCGTCAGTGAGGGTCGTTGGAAGATTTTAGATATTTATTAAGGCTTTCTGTCGGAACGAGACGCATGATCTTTTTTTTTTTCTTTTTTTTTTTTAAAAAATTGTCACAAATCCCAAATCTGTATATCCGAATCAATATTTATGAGCTGAATTTCTCCGTATTCCACTGCTTAGATTACTGTCATGTGTTTTTTTTTTTTTTTCTTTCCTTTTTCCATTGCTGATTCTTAATAATTTTCTCATAAATCTTAATCGCTAGTCTCGTTCCGGTGGCCACTGCGAGGGATTGTGTGTGTGTGTGTGTGTGTGTGTGTGTGTTTTTTTTGTAATTCCAGAGGATTCGCGACCCCTTTGAAAGAAGCCTGGACTTTTCCATTGTTTCAAATTCACTGTAAAATTACTCAAAAGAAGAAGAAAAAAAAAAAAGTGATGAAGAAAATAAACATATTTTTGAGCTCTTTAGCACGTTGGAACGCGTGTGTGTGGACGTTTGGTTTAAATTCTGCAAACGAAAGTGGTCTCAACTTTTTAATATCAATATTGCAACAAAATGAACAGATGACTTTCATCTTAAAAGCCTATGTACAAAATATGGTTCTACGAATACATGGTTTATAATACCATATACACTCGGGCCACTTTAATAGGAACACCTGTACCCCTTCTGATTCATGCGCATATCCAATCATGTGGCAGCTGTGCGGTGCATAAAAGCCTGCGGATACAGGTCAAGAGCTTCAGACCGTGATCCGTGTGCACAGGCTCACCGAAATATAGCTAACCCCGTTAAATCTTTACCTCAGCAGATCAGAAAATATTTCTATAACCAAAACGCCTCCATGTTTTCTAATCTTCAGGTCAGGAATAACAGTACAACATGATGTCCTCACGTTTCCCCACTCTTGACATTTACTTTTTCTGCTTAAGTATTTATAAACAAACAAGGCATGTTCTAGTCTTCACTTGGTCTCTGGGTCTGGCTGACGCAGTGCATTCTCCTGTGAACAAAAAAAAGAAAAGGCGATTTCAATATGCGGTTTTCTCCAGTATGTCTGGGCAGCTTATATTACGGACAAAGATTGAATTTCTAAACGAATTTCCTAAAATGCTTCAGAAATATTAATAATGTTGAGGTACATACTGCATTAAACAAAACAATAGGTCTACAGCATACTACACTATCTTATATAGGATTAAAGCTGTTCTCAGGTTTTAAGAAATCTGACACACTTAGACACAGAACCCTTGCATATGATTTAATCTTTATATATATATAATATAAAATCTGGACTCTTTCTGCTATCTTCTCTTCCAATGTTGCTGTGCACACACCCGGGCGCTCTTTGCTCGCTGCACTGCGACTTCTAGCATGGTCCGATCAGACAGAATCTGCCGCAGTGTGCCGAGGTCCATTTCTAACAGCATCCCTACACACAAACGATACATGTTACATCACTATTAAGACACACAATACACAACGCTAGTCACTGTGGATTTATGAAAGCCTGCACCCACACCAGCCCTGTCTGGGTAAGACTGGACACCCCTGCCATATTGGCAACACCATGATGAATCACAAGTGGACCATCTCTATAATTTAACTCTAGGGTGTGCACTCAGCACTTGGGCAGCACACATCTGGCGCACAACACTCCCGCTACCACATGATCTTACGTACGCTCTCTCTACCACATGATCTTACGTACGCTCTCTCTACCACATGATCTTACGTACGCTCTCTCTACCACATGATCTTACGTACGCTCTCTCTACCACATGATCTTACGTACGCTCTCTCTACCACATGATCTTACGTACGCTCTCTCTACCACATGATCTTACGTACGCTCTCTCTACCACATGATCTTACGTACGCTCTCTCTACCACATGATCTTACGTACGCTCTCTCTACCACATGATCTTACGTACGCATCACCACACCGCACATAATGTAAAATACCTTTTTGAACAGGCAGAGTTTAACAATATAAACCTACAACAAGCTCACCGGTAATATCGGCACAGTGGTCCGGTTCCAAGTCTCGTACGAGTGCGAATAGTCTCTCTCCAATCACTTCCTCTTCGTCTCGGTCACTCGCGCCGGTCTCTCTTCGACTCTGCCTACAACTAGACCTGAAAGTGAGGAAATCCATCAGAAAAAGGGGCAGGGGCAAGAACACACTGTACTGATTGAGTTGGTCATCAAAGACATCGACACAGGGTTACACACACGTACGAGTTTCCATATAAACGAGATTCACCACTTGTGTGTGAAATGAATGCTTCGCTTTCATCTGATGATTAGCTAAAATGAGTTTGTATCAGTTTTAAATAAATATCAACAATAATAAAATGTGTGTATATATATATATATATATATATATATATATCTGCCTAAGATAACTACTGCCATATTTAAATTTTGCCCTGTGTCATTTTCTTGCTGGATTGAGGTGGGCGGGGCTATATCAGTAGTAGGTGACATCATGCAACTCTGTGTATAAATACAATTAAAGAACATGAACGAACTATACATGATCACGCTGCTGATGTGACTCGGATATATTTCCGTATTTTAATGATCACCCTTATTTTTTAAACAAAAAGCACGAGCAACAACAGTTATTTCTTAGATATTGAATCATCACTTTGGTTTCTGAAAACTGCATCGTCAAGGTGACAAAGTAATCGTAAAACATGTATTTAATTAATACATTTGTGGAAGGATGATTTTCCCGGTACTCGATGGAGATAATCATACTAGTTAGTTTTTAATGATCTGATTGATTACACACACGCGCACTCACTCCTGTAGGGTTTTCAGGGCCATGTTGACTTTCTCCTCCAGCAGGACCGGATCAGATAACAGCTGAAGCACCACCTTTTTTTCCTGCTCTAACAACATCCCTGTGTTTATTGAAAGGAGAATTATTTAGATCTTAGTCGTGATTCGAATTACATGTAGAAGAGTTAACGACAGCGGAATACGCAGATGTGAAGCGATAACCTGTGAGTTTGTGGGTGTGTCCTGTGTTGTAAAGGTTGATGAGCTCATACAGCTGTTCACCCAGGGAGTCGGAGGACACGGAGTCGACATCGTCAGCCTGTGACGCCGGTTTACTGAGAAGTCAAAAGTGAACAAACACGACTGTCTTAAATCACAAAAGAAATTTCTTAACATCAAAACATCATACGGCGCCCTCCACTAATACTGCCTCTCCTGGTAAATATGAGCAAAGAAGACTGAAAATTTCTCTTTATTGTTTAAATAAAAAATCCACAAAAATCCTCTGCTCTCATGGATATCAAACAATTGCAAACACAACACAGATTTATCAAAAACAATCTTTGTTAAAAAAAATAGGTGTGCAACAATTATTAGCACCCCTATGAATTCATATGAGAAAAATATATTTCAATGATATTTTACTTTTTTTTTTTTGTACACCTGAGTGACTAGGAACAGGAAATTGTTCAAAATGACTTCCTGTTTCACAGAGGTATAAATATGAGGTAATACATAGGCAAAATTCCCTTTGTCATTCATAACAATGGTAGGAGCGAGGAATATAGCTGTGATGTGCAGCAAAAGGTTGTTGAGCTTCAAGTGCTGTTGGTGTGCGCTACCTGTTGCCAGTTTGTAGATCCGTGATCATGTGTATTACCTGGTGTCCGGGTGCAGGGCTTCCAGTGCCCTCTCCAGCGCTTTGGTAAGAAGAGCTTCATCCTGCAGCATCTGACTGATCACATCCCCTGGCAGCTCCAGTAGCATTCCTACAGCATAGTAGTTTCCAGAATAAGTTCACTTCTATTGCACGTACATTTCCCCATGCAGATACATCAGTACCTGTTAGTTTTGGAGCCATGTCAGCGTGTTTAGGATAAATCAGGTCGTACAGTTTCTCTCCGAGTGACTCCAGATCCTTTTCATTATCCATCACGTGCGTTTATGGCGTCGATGTTTGCGTTTCTAGTTTCCACTCTGAATTCATTGTACAGCAAGCTACCTGACACTACACGAGCCTGCTAACATTTCCACTAGTTCGATTATACAACAAACAAAAGAAACAATGGCAGGACGACATGAAGCGGAATGTGAACTTATTCATAATACCAATCAACAAGCTTGAAAGGACTGTACCCAGCAAGAACAAACTAGACTGTTACTACACTAACAAGCTTACAAAGATATAACCAAAAACTGCGATTTATTCAGCATAAAGTGCGCTACTGAAAGCGAAGAAGAAAGCATATTGTGCCGTTACTAATACGGGAATAACTTAAGAAGGAAGAGCTGTTTACGATCCAACCGTTATTTACAGCTGCGAAAGAACGTCGCTCAAAAATGACGTAACGCGTCGCGACTCGAATTTCTGACGTAGCCAAACCGCAAAGCTCGTTATACGGTGTATCCATCCGCATAGACCGGGGAAACAAATAGTTCGTCCTTGATTCCTTTTTACGCAAGCCACAACATCGTATATCGTATATTTGTGCTGGTTATATCATTAAATATACGTTCTCAGCGTTTCTATCTTGTGTTTAGTTAAATGAAATGCATTCATTTGCAGTTTCATTTCAGGCGCAAGGATCTATATAGTTTTAACCGGAACCGGAACTCCCTCCTTTCTCTCCCTCTTCCCCTGCTGGAAAAGGTAGCGTGGTCGGCTTGTGTTATACTTTATAGTCTTTTTCAAAAAGCCGTTTTAATTGTGAAGTCGGTTGTTAGTCGCGCTTTTAATTGTGTCTTAAGGTATACAGTTTTTTTAATAGTGAAAGTGTTGAGGTTGTGTCTGTAATCTTTTAAATATTACGCATGAAAAGTGCGGGCCGTGTTGAGGCCTCGCGCTCCGTCTGTCTCGGTAGCTAGTGCGGGAGGTTATGCTAGTTAACTAATGCTAACGGTTTGTGTTTGATAAATTTCCTCCATGATAGGTTTTACACTTGAGTCACCCCGAATGTTATATTTTCGAAGATTTTCTTTACTTTAAAAAAACAAACAAACAAACAAAAAAACCTTAATCCGCTTGTTTACATCCTAGTGGACGTGGAATGGCTGTAGTCAGTGCTAGTAACCGGTGCTAGTAACCGGTATGGACATGGCCATGTGTTGTAGCGAGTGAAATGGGTTCTCTGGATATTTCTCTTGAGATGGATTCTCTGAGATAGTCGGTGATACCTGCACACCATGTCTAGAAATGCATATAAATATCTGATACATTCCCGAGACAGTTGTTTCTGTTGTATTTGCTTGTATGTGAGAACAGTTGGCTGTAGGGTTCACTCTAATTGTATGAAGTTTAGTCTAGGATACTCTGTAATGCCATTTCAGTGTGATGTTCATTACATTCTCTCCTCCGCTGTCATTCAGGAAACCGCCATCATGTCGGCTCACCTGCAGTGGATGGTGATCAGGAACAACTCCAGCTTTCTCATCAAGAGGAACGGACAGACCTACAGCACTGTAAGAAGCCCCACTTAATTCATCTAATGGCTTCCTGATCGGTTCACCAAGTAATCACTTTTCTTTCAGATTTTCTGTGTGTTAGCCACGCGGGGCAGACGTTCAGCTAGTTGTGTTTGCGGGCTGAATGTTCTGTCACTGCAGTCTAAGGGGGGTGATTTTCTTCCCACACCTGGTACGTTTTCTCCCTGAGTTCGGTTCATTTAGACCAGTGGTCACCAGCCCTGTTCCTGGAGGTCTACCTTCCTGAAGAATTTGTCTGTGTCCGATACCGCATACTGACCTACTATATAGTAGGTGAAAAGCACCGTCAGACGGGTAGTATGTCCGAATTCTCAGTACTGCTTCCGGTGAGATTTTACAGCGTGCGACCGATACACACTACGTGAGCCAAACAATCCCATGATGCAACGGGACCGGTGCGGAGGAGCTCAGAAAAACAACAGAAAAGCGGTAGACCGAGTTGGCTCTTTAAGTATTAGACCTTGTTTTAACAGGACTTGTTTAACAATGCCAGAATAAACCGAATACGTTTTTGCGTTTATGATGATGTCGAAGGTCACATGACAATGCTAACACGGCGGACGTAGTATTTCCAGGATTGTAGTCATGCATGATGGAAACTGCGTTATTTAAAGAGTGATTGTTTTTCTAAACCCGCAACGTGAATCTCAGTTTAAAAGACGCAGTAAAGTGCCTCGTTGAAATCTGGTGTCACAAACATATTTCTGAACAACTTTCAAAACTCAAACGCACTGGTTTGCAAGGTTTTTAGCGAGTGTTTCAAAGAAATTGGCTTTAATCACTCCAATGCACATATAAACTAGATAAATTATAATAACTACAGTTTAAAAAAAAAAAAGTCGGGTCCAAATCTTGCATCATCTTGATGGATGACCGCTATGGGTGGAGCCCTGGAACATAAACCGGTGCACTCTGACCAATGAGAGGACAGTTTACTCACATGTGACTTGTATGAACACATTTTGGTAGGCTTTGAATGCTGCCTTGTGAAAGTGAACCGAGCCAAGGAGAAAATACAACTTTTTAAAAAAAATTACTATTTAATTCCCCGTTTCGGGGGGAAAAAGCACAGAGCTACAGGTCTGAACACACCCTTAAAGTGCCCATTAAATGGCCCCAGAGCCGTGATGTGACTTGGACACGTTTTCTTTTGTGACAGGAAGTCCGAATCAATGCTGTTCACACGTTAGACTTGGTGTTTGATCAATAAGTCCATAGTTAATTGGAACCTGTCTTTGTCCCAACATGCTATGGTTACTGATTTGATATAACTTATTAATGTAGCATTTCCCCTCCTGTACCCATCATCTTGTGTAATGGTAAAGCTATGAAGTGTAGTGTCCAGATGAGGGCAGCAGTGAGTCAGTGCATGAGCACTTCTTTATTGTCTGTTTTTAGAATAGACTATTTTATTACGCTCAAGTGTTTAATAATTGTAACTGTTTAGCAAAATGTGTTAGTGCATCACAGTTGGTTTTTGTTGGTGTTATTTTATATTCATTCCATATTTTTAAAAACAATAATTTTTTTTTTTTTTACATTTGTTCTGTTTCAGGAGCCAAACAACCTGAAGGCCAGGAACGCGTTCCGCTTTAACGGCCTGATTCACCGTAAGACAGTCGGTGTAGAGCAGGCAGCTGATGGCAAGGGTGTGGTCATCATCCTGAAGAAACGTGCAGGTAACTACTCGTGTCCAGGTTCAAGAGGCGGGACCAAAAATGTTTCTATGCACGCCATTTTCAAGTTTGATTTTCATGACGTGCAAATAATTAAAATCTAAAATCGGTTTGTCTTAATGCCCTGTTTATGGTCTCTTATGTGCCATATGTAATTGATTGCACTTGTATTGTGACATGTTCACACATTAGCAAACTGAATTAATAGCTTTAAACACACACACATGTACTTCTTTGAACTGCGTCTGATGAACACTAGTTATCCGATCATCCTGAGGCGGTTTGTATAATGAATTTAAGATTTGACTTAAGACATCTTTCACTTTAACTACAGATTGAGATCATTAAGGCCCGGTCCCCATTAAAAATGTTCCTCTTTGGGTTTTTGAAGAAGTTACCGTTGCGTGTCTTGTCGATTTGATGGTATTGGAGTAACGTTTTAAAACTGCCGAACTGTGCTCAGGTCACCGCAAACCCGCAAAAGCGTACGAGAAGATCACAATCAACAAGAACTCTCGCACCACGCTGAATCGCCTGAGGAACATCATCCGCAAAAACAAGTACAGGAAGGACCTCCGCATGGTGAGGACGCATGCACAGTTTTAATCGTCTATGTACTGGATGCGTGGTGACCTGGGAGAACCCTTTACACGGTCAAATGGACCATTCCTACTAAATGCCGTTCTGAAAACGTCGGTGTTTACTGAATTACTGAAAATACTGATTCTGTCCCCCCCCCCCTCTCTCTCTCAGGCTGCCCTGAGGCGGGCCAGTGCCATCCTGAAGAGTCAGAAGCCTGTGGTGGTGAAGAAGAAGCGCTCCAGAGCCACCAAGAGTGCATAAACATGTGCACGCACCCCACAAATGCTTCGTTAATAAAAGAGTTTTGGTCAAATATCCCACCCTGGCTCTTATTTTTGTAGTTTTTATTTTTTTTACATAGAACAAATGAATCCTTTCTGGTCAAGATCGCACAAGGCAATACACACTACTAAGTTTGTGATGTGTTTAAATAGATGTAGTCTGTATGTGAAAGTAAAGTTGTGTATGAAATCCTATTGTTGCTGTGCCTAAACATATATTTTATGCTGTAGAAGGTTTACTCCATGACATCCGCAAACCCATCTTCAGTTTGAATTTAATAAACAGAAGTAGATTTTAGAACCAAACATGTCTACCTTGCCCCATTGGGCTGTCCACTTCCAGGGAGAACCATAATGTGTCGATTTAACATCTTCGCCTCAGCATGCATGCACAGTTGACGAGAAGAGTTACAGAGTCAAACAGACTGCATGTTCTAACCACACGGCTCGCGGTCTGAGGAAGGCCTCTGGTGGTTATCTCTCTCCCAGATCTGATCAGTAGCCCAAAGTCTTAACCGTGATGCCGCCACTTCTCTCCAGTCTGCCACCTTCTGTTAGAAATGCTCTGTGACATTAGCGAGCCAATGCTTGGGCGCCTTTTCCTGCAGATCTGGAATGCCTGCTGTTCCAGCAAACCTAAGGGGACCACTGATACGGAATGGGAGCTGTTATCAGTCAGCATCCTCAGATGCTACCTGGATGAATCTGATTGGCAAGCGTATGGGCTCCCAGAGTTCACTGAGAGTCTGATCGGCGACCCTTTCTGTGGGGTGACCGTGAAACACCTACCACAAGTCTTCCGGTGAATTCTCACCTCGTGCCCAGTGTTACCGGGATCAGCTTCAGATCCGATGAGACTCTGACCAGGGGAAAAAACATGCTTACTGAAGATGGCCGAATGAATTTCATGCCAATGATTTTGGGATGTTTGAATGAACTATAAATGGATGGTTTGATTTGGCCTGTATCTCACCGACGATAGCTGTACTCCCATTCACACAAGTAGCACGATTGATCTCTGTGTCAGAGCCCCAGCGTGCTAATGAGTCACGTTTGTGATCACGCCATCTATCGGATCAATAACGTGTGCGAGTGTGAGATGGACTCGGCGTTCTGTTCAAAGCTGTGAAGCTCTGCGTAACTGGAACTGAACGCCACAGACTCTCTCCCGACGTGGGTGTCCTGCGTGGATGCCATGTACCTTCTGCGGGTCCTGTGTTTGTACGTGTTGGTGTTCATGGGTGTGTGTTGTGCATTCGAGCTGCAGGAAACGATCCACTCTCTAATAGAGGAGAACATCCATCTCCACGACCAGCTGGAGAACCTCACGGCCGCTCTGAGAGAACTGCGGCAGCTTCTGCTTCATCACGGCAACGGTACCGATCCATCTCTATATTAATGGAATATTAACATTATTGCCCTTTTCATGGTTTTCGGGATATTTATTTGGTTTTTATTTGCTTCCAGACTTATTTAAGAACAGAAGAACACGGCATATGATCACACAGGACAGGTTTAGAAAATCACTCTTAGCCTTGAGTAATTTATCAGAACAGAGATATAAAGATTCACTTTACTTGGATTTACATCTCTATAAAATGTACACTAACCGTGCTGGCACCAAAGCCTTCGTTATTTACACTCACCGTCCACTTCAAACACCTCATTTATACAGTTACCCAATCCAAAAATTCATGTAGGCGCAGCACGTTGCTTAAAATCATGCAGATACAGGTGCAGGTAATGTTCACACCAAACATCAGAACGGGGGGGGGGGGGGGGGGGGGGGACTGTGATCTCTGTAAATTCAACCGTGGTGTATTTTTAGGTAACAGAAAGACTGGTTTGAGTATTTCAGATAGTGCTGATCTCCTGGGAATCTCACACACATCAGTGTCTAATCCGGGGGTGTCCGATCTTATCCGGAAAGGGCCGGTGTGGGTGCGGGTTTTCATTCCAACCAAACAGGAGCCACACCTGAGTCTACTGAGAGCCGAGATCAGCCGATTAAACGGGTGGAATCGGGCGTGGCTCCTGCTTGGTTGGAAGGAAAACCTGCACCCACACCACACCGGCCCTTTCCGGATAAGCTCGGACACCCCTGATCTAGAGTGTACACAGAACGATGTGAAAAACTAAACATTCAATCGGCAACCCAAACTGGACACTTTCACCTCGTCTTGTCCAGTCTTGATTGTCTCACAGGAGTGGAACCTGACGTGGTCTTATGCTGTCGTAGCTCATCCACCTCGAGGTTTGATGCGTTGTGCATTCCGAGGTGCTTTTCTGCTCACCACGGTCGTAAAGAGCGATTATTTGAGTTCTCTCGTCAACAAGGTGTTTCAGCCTGCAGATCCTCCACACACACACACACACACACACACACACGTTACATTCAGCCGTTTCTAAAATACTCAAACTAGCCCGTCTGGCATCAACAACCACGCCACCGTTAACGTCTCAAGAGATCAGACTTTTTACCCGTGCCGATGTTTGATGTGAACGTTAACTGAAGCCCTTGACCTGTAGCTGCATGACTGTACGCACTGAGCTACCGCCGCATGACTGGATAACTGCATAAACATGCAAGTGTCCAGGTGTTCCTAATAAAGCAGACGGTCAGTGTACGTCACTGTAACACAACATTACTGATGCAGTCGTTCCAGGTATTTTATTTTATATTTCTATTATGAGAAAGGACATTAAGAATAATAATAATAATAGTAATAATAACAACTTTTTTCTCTTTGTATCACACTTTGTGTAAGCCAGGTCATAGACGCAGTACGTACACTTCCAATACGTTTCGTAGTGTTCGTGAGGTATCAGTGTTGTATTGGAATTTGTATGCTCTGGAGATTCATGTTGAAGGTTGGTGTTTAAAGATGATGCTTCAATTCTTGTACCGCAGGTCACAATCACGAACACGATGCTGATTTGCAGCATCGCTGGCAAGAATGGTCTCAGCACAGTAAGTGTGTTTCTGCACCACCACCACCACCATTGAACTCCCAATTCTTCCTATATTTCTATCGTCTTCATCTCTCTCCACGCCACCCAGACTTCAGTTTATATATGGATGCGTTGTTATAAGATACGTGTACCCAAAATGACCGATTTCAAACTTTTAAACCGTACACCTTCACGGGACCACGAGAAACGTTTCAGTCGAGTGTCTCCGGACGCTAGACGCTAAGACGAGCGCGTCCTCGCACCCGTCTGTGTTTTGTCGAACGCTCTTCGTCGACAAGTTTACTGAAATCAGGAGTACCTCGTGCTCATGTCCGTCACGTGTATAACCGAAGGGCTGATGCTTTGAAACGTCCGGTTCGTTTGTAAAGGGCACACAAAAGAACGCAGCTGAACTGAAGGAGGAAACTAGCTTTAAGTCACCTCGAGCTTCTAGAATCGGATATTTAGTGGTTCTATTTAGAAACGCCGTCTTTACACGTGATTCTGAGTTTCGTGTCTACGGTCAGTGGAGACTTCCTGTCTGTTTGTTTAAAACAGCTGTCATGTGTGAACCAGAAAAACAGACAGTCTCTCTCTCACACACACACACACACACACTTTATCAATATGGAAAGCACATGGCTTTTCCAATACCCACAAACAGCCTCGAGGGACTAATCGATGAACCTCACCCTGTCCAAATCCATTAGCAGTCCTGTAGATTCAGGCTGTTGGACTTTAATGGAATTTCCCATCGTATCTACTAGCGCGGTTAAATTCCCGTCATCGTTTGCCATTTTGCATCGTTCAAAGAAAAGCGCACTCCGCCACGGTCAGAATCACAGCGTCGTCTTGTTGAGTGCTGACGACGGCTTCTATTTAACCGTCGTTGGGCGTGTTAAAAGGGTTACTGCAAACTCAAACCGGTGTGTTTTAAGTTTATGAATTAGGCGAATGGAAAATTGTGCTTAAAATGCAGAAGATTTTGTAGAGTCTGTAGAAATGTTTTTGATTATCGAGAGTGTCCCTTACTGCTCTACTGTTCCCCCGTTAAATAACCTTTCAGTAAATATTAAATGTGACTTTCAATTCTAGAGGATTTTTCAGTCAAATATTTCAAAATCAGAACATACCTTTCTGTCTTGGTTCTCATTCTGTGTGTGTGTGTGTATGTGTGTGTGTGTGTGTGGTCTTGCAGACATCAGTCCAGAGGCTCATGTGTTGTTGGAGCGTGTGCTGTGTGGACGTGAACCTCATGGATTCGCCGGCTCCACCATTGACCACATCTCTCCCTTCCTCACATTCACCTTCATTATTCTAACACATCTACTGCTATAAGGAAAGAAAACACACACACACACACACACACACACACACACACACTGCCTCCACACATTATTCCAGTTTCATATACTGTAAATATCTGGACACTGATGAAGTTATTGTTATTTTCGCACTCGATCACAGTACACTGGAGCTGAAATTAAATAATGAATGTTTAATTTCAGCTTTAATTTGATGTCATTAACATCCAGATTAGGTCAACTGTGTAAGAATTACAGCACGTTTTATATAAAAAACACATTACTACAAAATACATAAATGGTTTGATCACAGAAGTATTCACCCCCATTGCTGTGAAAGTCCTAATTAGTTTTGCCATCGAATGTCACGATTGGTTGAATGTGTGCAATCGTGGAGTCACATGATGGAATGTCCAGGCTGTCATCGTCTTGTGAATAGTCGAGTTGTGGATCTCTCCAGCTCCTTAAAGTCACGCCTGGCCTCCTGGTTGCTTCTCTGACTAATCCCCTCTTTACCCACCTTTATGTATGTATGTATGTGTGTGTATATATTGAACTGTATCATCTAATCGAAGAAACACACGTCTCTGTATTATATGAATAGCGTACCGTGTCGTTTTGTAGCCATGTTTAAATATAAACTCTTATGCTGAACATCGAGGCTCTATCATTTCTGTGTAATTGGTGCAGTTTGATTTTTTTGGGACAGGCCTTTTACATTTAATCCAAACCGCTTATAGAAACGCTCCTTTACGGAAAGGGACGCATCACGCGTGTGACGGCTTTACGCCATCCAGTAACGTGATCAAATAAATCCACCAAATCCAAAATGAACAAAACTATCATTGCATCGTTTATTATGATCGACAGTAAACGATCCAAAAAGAAGTCGATTCAACGAAATCAAGCGGAGCAGGAAGTAGAAACACAGGATCTGAACGCAAAGATCAGCAATTCTGACGGAAATAAAACGTGTAGCGGACGTTCACACGTCTGGAATCCCTTTGGGTGAAACGAACACCGTTGTTAAGCAGGTGTCAGTCGTGTGTTCGCAGCATTTCGGGAGCTACCGTCCTCAGAAACGTGCGAGTTCACACTAGCAAGTGACCAGATGTTGAGATCACTCCCGGTGTGCCTCTTGTCGTCATCGCAGATCCACTTTTCCCGAGATATCTATAAAACCGCTAGCAGCCAAACTGTTTTATAGTGTTCCACACCTCACCAGGAGTGGGTAGATCAGAAGCCTGGGAGGAGAAGATTACGTGTTCAGGCAAACTTTACATTTTATTTATTTATTTTTTAAATTCATAGCTGTGGACGAGATAATATTGTTTATAATGTCTTTCACGTGTGATGAAGTAGGAACGGTGCAGCTCTTGGCCGAACGTCGGCCGACGACTTGCTGACTTTTTCCTCACGGCCGCCAACGTGACGGGCTTCCTCAGACTTTCTGAGAAAAGGACACACCGTGGCTAAACCACCCCCTACAGGGGATTCCATACATTCAAACTTATAACTAGCTAACTAACTCGCTAGTGGCGAGTTGCACTCAAGCACATTTTGTTTAAATATATCGTATCACGTGACCTCACTGTAACTATCGTTTTTGACGGTTTCACTTGCCCACTGAGCCAGCTAATGGATTTATGTTTTGTCCAGCCCTGAATATTTTAACACCCGAATGAACCGCAGGAAAAGATTCGATTGTGGTCATCGGTTTGAATTTGTTTGCACACTGTTTAATGGTCCGCAGAATTGGTCCGCAGTACAAGATAACTTACTGAATTAAAGGGCAGCGTTGCGGTCGGCAGAGTTCTGCGTCAGGACCGCGCGTAGTAACCCGAAAACTCTGAACACGGCGACATGACAATGACGTGTTCGTCTCGGTGGATGATAGAAATACGTAAGTGATTCAGAAAGTCTTTGTCAAGAGGGAACATGAATGAATTTTAATAAATGCTCGGCTTTTTTTATTATTTTTAATCAGTCTGCTCCCTCGGTCGTGACCGAGGCTATGGCGTTGACGAAGTAGGGTCCCTCCTTGAGGTATGTTTTCAGCTTCAGGTAATTTTGAGCGCCGAAGATTTCTTGTGTGCTCGATGAGCTCAAAAGCGCACCGACCAGCTGAAACTTACAGTCTTTTGCCTCCTTCCCCTTACTAACAGAGCGCTCCATCACCCACTCAGCAAATCCTGGTGATGAGATCATCATTCGCTGGGCCCAGGCTTGGCAAGCAATGGCCTGTGGTTCAAAACACCAGGAAAGGTATTAATTAGTATATTAAAGTGGTCTACCGTTCGGCGTGTCATAAAACCATTGAATATTTACAGGGCCAGATTTTACAACAGGAAAGACCCTCTGGTCAGAGTAAAGTGCATTCGAACCACCTGTTCACAGCGCTGTATTCGGCTCCTGGTTTATTGTTATGCAAATACACCCTGTTTAACGTGCTTTAAATAGGACACACACACTTACAGTGAATACGCGTAGTGCGCTGCAGTGTAACTCAGGGAATGGCTGGGTGCTGATAGACCTGATCATTTCCAAGGGCTCAGAGCTCAGAGAGCAGAACCACGACTCCGTCAGGAGCAACAAGTCGTCCGTCTGCTGCTCCACCTGCGAGACACACATACACACATTCTAAATCTGGTCCTTCCTTGGCATTATTTCAGAGAACAACCAGAAACTCTACCAAAAGGAGCACACACACACACACACACACAACTCGTGAGATGAACAAGCTCGCCTAACGTTCTTCTGATCAACAGCACGGAGACCAAGGCCATCCTTCTCAACTCGAGAGCAGGGCCAGTTATGGATTTTTGTACATTCCTGACCGCCTCCACCTGCCCCACCTTCTACAAAACTGTCTCGGTATATAAAGATGCAATCGGTTCCAGAATTATTGGCACCCTTGATAAAAATGTCTTTGGGGTTAATTAACTTAATCTAACGACAGACAATTCTAATCTTTAATCTAACCAGGGTTGTGCTGGAACATCAGTCCATCGCAGGGCAAGCATGCACGCGCGCACACACACACACACACACACACACACACATACATACACACACACATACATACATACATACTGGTAGTGTGAGTAGCTGAGCAATGGCCTCCAGACTCCTCACTCTGAGGTCAGTAGCTCCATCTTGGGCTAACCGACTCATTCGCTTTATCACCGTGTTAAACTGTTCACCTGCGAAGCATAGATTGATCACACCCAGAGTTTCACCAGAAAATGCACACATCAGAAGCACAGTCTGTGACACACACACACACACACACACACACACACCTGTTTTATGTAGAACTTGTTTGCCCTCAACGGTGCCACCCAGCACACCCAGTGTATCCAGGGCAACAGGGATCTGAGTGGAGTCAGGGGACATCGCCATGGCAAACACCATATTGAGGAATGCTGGGTAATTCTCACACACCTGCTGTGGGCTGTCCATGATGGCCAGGTTCCCAAAGAACTTCACCAAGCCTACACACACACACACACACAAACACATTTAACCAGGCTGGAAGAAAAGCACTTGTTTGCATTATAAATAAAAATACGCATGAACGCATACACACAAACCTGGCAGGTAGAAACTGGAGAAGGGATCGGAGTCAGCACCCACAATCATGTTGGATATTTTATCCATGACTCCCTGCTGTGCCAGGTACTGACGGCCATGCTGGCTCTGAGCCAGACTGGTGACCATCTCTATCGCCGTCGCTCTAAATAAGCGAGTGATCTGACGTGAGTGATCTGTACTACACGCTACAATTACTCACAATACATGCTCCGAACAATCATCCAACACCATAAAGGCGATGAAAAACCACCTGCGGTAATACACGCTACGGATAACAATCGATTCGAGTAGCACACAGTGGCAAACTTTAAAAAAAATTTAACTGAAAAATCTACTTTAAGCCCAGCGATGTTAATCTCTCTATCCAGCGAACGTATCTGGCAAAGCACCCCCAACCCCCCGCCCCAATCACGTTATTTAATCCACGTGTGTTTGATTTGTGTTACCTAATGAGAACATCATCTCCAGTCAGTTCCTCAAGTAGTTTAGAGACAAAGCTGCTACTGGCACAGTAACCCAGTGAGACAGGGGACACAGAGGAGATCTCCACCACCAGCTGCATGCATACACATACACACACACACACACACACACACACACATACAAACATTAGTGTAAATGTGGTGTGTACATGCCCATGCGAGTACACAGAGGGACATTATGGTGCCACACACACACACACACAGAATGTAAAAACTCAAAAGCAAAACGGATGTCAGTGGAACAACTGATCCACACCTCATACACTCTGTATCTGACAATGTCGCTGATGGCCATCACGTCGTTCAGTTTTTTTAACAAATCGGAGCGGAACAGAGCGTCAAGCCCTGCCTTTGTGTTGCTTAGCTTGCTGAGGGCAGATATTGCCTGAAAGAAAAATGCAAAAATGCAAAAGAACACAAGTAATAAGCAATTACTCTTAGTTAGCTGCTTCAACAAAATAAAAACCTAGTCTGAGGTTATTTAATCACCAGCTCCATATCCGTACACATCAGAGGAGGATCAGTATTCTTATTACCGGACTCGACTAGGCTGAGATCCTAAACTAAACCAGAACGGATGTGGAACTAAACACTGCTAAAATATTACTGCACAGAAACTGAACAGGAGCTGAATTCTGTTTGAATGTGGGTGGTAATTTGAATAACTGGACACACACACACACACACACACACACGAGTTCTTACATAAAATCTTAGTGTTTGTTTAATTAATTGAGTGTTCAAATAAGGTATGTTTGAAATAAAACATTATTGAAATACTTTTTAATAGAGCATACAATGTCAAATTAAGAATATCAGAACATCAAGCAGCTGAAATGTCTCACGTGCTGGCTTCTAAGCAAAGCTACGTTCGAAAAGACACGTACAAGTTCAAACCATTTAATGTGAGCACCTGTTACATTGTAGGATTTTGCTTTTATTTATTTATTTATAAAAAGCACATTGACCTTATTGTTATTTGTTCTGCCTACTTCACAGTATAGATACAACACATGGGTGCATTTGCCATTTTGGGCTCTAGATATTTTCTCCTCTAACATATTTGACTATCATGCGTTCACAAATGAGGCTCTCTGGAAGGGTATGAACGATGAAAATACCCAACCACAGGACGTAAAAATTGCCCACCGTACCTTTTTAGATACACCTATACTTTCTGCCCCAATGCACTGGATCACCTCTTGTAGAATCTCAGGATTATTCATCACCTCTGACATCCCATCAGCATCGCTGACCGCCCGCCCGATCTACAAAAACACACAAACCGGTTCATGAAGACCGGTTAACGGAACAGAGGATGTGAACGCAGGCCGGAACGTATTTCTGACCTGTGTGAGAGCGAGCACTTTGACGGAGTTATCCGGATGCGTAAGTCCACTCTGGAGCTCCGCTCTGCAGTTGCGAGCCAGGTGGGCAGGATCTAGTACCTCCAAGACCCGGCCCAGAATCTCCACACAGACTTCGACCTGCTCCCTATAAACACACACACACACACACACACACACACACACACACACACACACACACACACAGAGTGTAGAACTGAATCTCAGCTGGTCCCCACTACACAAGGTAATGACATTAATTCCGTAAACCGCATAGTGCACTGTATGTTTAACAGGGACCCATTTCAAATTCAGCTTCCTACTCCCATAACAGGTGCACTCGCTTCATATGGTACGACATAATGACTTCTACACCCTACATAGTGTACCATATGTTTAACAGGGACCCATTTGGGATTCAGCCCTGGTATAGGTCTACTGCATTCAAAATAACACCTGTCACACCCTCAGCAGCACACAATGACCAGTAGAGAATAAAATAACGCTTGCTACAACATCAAAAGGTTATTATTGGTCCAAGTATGTTTTCATACATTTAGGACTGAACCCTTTGCTGTACAAGTAATGACTTTAAACCCGCTGTATAGCGCGGCTCATGCCAAACTGAGCCTTGTGGGACGCCGTACACTGACTCAGCTATCCCAAAACATACTTGTCATTCGTGTTCAGCAGCGAGAAAATGATTCCCAGCTGCGCAACGGATAAAGTTTCCCTCAAAGAGCTAACAGGAGTCGCGAAAACAGCCGTCCTGAGGCTCCTGAGTCCCTCGACTGGATCCTCCTCTTCGGCTAATTCTGCTAGCAAACTTTCGATGGAAGCCGCCATGATGCTCAAACTGTTTGAAACGCGTCAGCGCGTGACGAGTTTAGCCCCGCCCTTCTTAGGATCCTAACCAATCCACCGCGCGTGACGAGTTTAGCCCCGCCCTTCTTAGGATCCTAACCAATCCACCGCGCGCGACTGGAATAGAGTCGGCGTGACGTTGGACGTTCGGTATTCGCGGATATTAAGGGACCGTCTGTAAAGTTACATACGACATTGTTAAACACGTTTCTAACTTCACTAGCATTTGAAGGGAATTATGTACAGTCGTTCAGTCATATGTCTGCGAATACCGAACGTCTAGCCGACTTTCTTCCAGTCAGCGAGCGACGAGTTTAGCTCCACCCTTCTTAGAGTGTAAAAAAAAACAAAAACAACGGAGAGACCACTGCGCATGCGCTGAACGAGACCGCGACTATATAGCAGCTGAGATACATATATTTCTCCTACTGTATAGGAGGTCAGTACGCGGTTTCGGACGCAGCCGTGCTCTCTTGTTTGCCGTAAAACGGTTGAGCACTGCCGTGCGTGATCGTGTCCTGTCGCAAAATGCGGTGAAAACTCCCACATGACGTTAATAGTGTGATTAAGGGCTCCCTCTTGTGGATAATCATCGGCCTGCTAAACATGAGTCAGTCGAGGAAAAGTGTCAGGGTTAGAGATGGAGATGACAACAACAGAACAAAGACTTAATATTTAAAATGATAGAGTATGTACAGCTAAGGAATTAAGGCTTACTATGTAGGAAAACATCTATTGATGTTCAATAGAATGCTAAATGTGAAAATTCACTCATCTTTCTTGGGTCATGTACCAACTCTCTGCCGGACTCGATAGAAAGTCCTCTTATCTCTCCATAGAACACTGTAGTTCCTATTAGTTCTCTCAGTTTTCCAGGAGGTGGAGGCACAAATCATCTATCCTGGCCTGGAGTTTAACCAGTGGTGGGTTTTAATTGACCGTACATTAACTTATAAATCTCATCTTACAAAAACGGCTGCTAAGCCCAAAAGTCACAACAACCTACTGTGTATACTGTTGTGTATTTGCAATCTATGTAGTAATTTATGTAGAAGCAACATTTTGCTGCAATGAATATGACAATAAAAATCCACTTGGCTTGACTTGATGTGCCATGTGTGTGCACGTGCGTCTGTGCGTGCAGCTGCAACCCCCCCTAGTGGAGCATATCGTCCATAACATTTTTCTGATTAATGCTTCCTTCTGTTAGTAAATTAAATATCCTGTTAAAAATTATTGAAGTACACATATAATTATATTGAAACATGTTAGTTATTGCAAGCAAGGGATATGCAACCACACATTAAGTGTTATTTTCTTTCATTTACTTTAAAACTATCTGTTCCTAAACTCGGTCTGGTCTGCCACCAAAGCCATGCGCCATGTTCTAAGATGTTTAAATACATCTAGATGTAAATATCAGTTGGAATTCTGATCTATTGTCTCATATTCATCTTTTGATCTCAAACCCAAATGCCTTCGGTGTATAGCAAAAACGACAGATTTGGCCTTGCTGTTCCAATACTTTTGGAAGGGACCTGTCCATCACACCCATATGTGCTTGTTGAACATCCGATTCCAGATTCAAGTCCCTGCTTTGCTGTTATATTAAATCCAACTCTTTTGGGAACGCTTTCCACTATGGAATTGTGGGTATTTGTCCATTCGGCCGCAAGAGCATTAGTGAGGTCAGGCAC
>NC_030433.2:1150000-1175000 GCF_001660625.3 Ictalurus punctatus
CTACTTTAGCTGTGCATTTACTGAAAAACAATTGCACACCTCCGAATGTCTTTCAGCCAATCAGAATGGAGAGTTCAGCAGTGCTGTGGTATTACTATAATTAAGTTCAAGTGTGTGTGGTGGAATAGCATAGATGTGTAGTTAGTTTTCCACACTACTGGGGATACAGATTTATGCCATCAGTCCCAGTCTTAAGCATATAAACACACACACACACACACACACACACACACACACACACACACACACACACACACACACACACACGCTCGCACACATGCATACACACAAATATATTTATGCAAAAGTTATTTAGGTAATGTAATTTAAGAATGGATTGAGAGTTGTAAACATTTCTCCATTTCCTGTTGGTAGGACAGAGTCTCCTTATGTGAACCCTGAGAGAGAGAGAGAGAGACGGAAAGGAAGAGACAGAGAGACAGAGAGGAAGTGAGAGAGAGACAGGGAGACAGAGAGTGAGACAGAGAGAGACAGAGAGAGAGACAGAGAGAGACAGAGAGAGAGACAGAGAGAGACAGAGAGAGAGACAGAGAGAGAGACAGAGAAGAAGAGAGAGAGAGACAGAGAGAGAGACAGAGAGAGAGTGAGACAGAGAGAGAGAGAGACAGACAGACAGAGAGAGAGTGAGACAGAGAGAGAGAGAGACAGAAAGAGACAGAGAGAGACAGAGAAGAAGAGAGAGAGTGAGACAGAGAGAGAGTGAGACAGAGAGAGAGACAGAGAGAGAGACAGAGAGAGAGTGAGACAGAGAGAGAGTGAGACAGAGAGAGAGAGAGACAGAGAGAGAGACAGAGAGAGAGACAGAGAGAGAGTGAGACAGAGAGAGAGAGACAGAGAGAGTGAGACAGAGAGAGAGAGAGACAGAGTGGAAGAAAGAGTAGAGAGAGAGAGAGAGAGAGAGAGAGAGAGAGAGAGAGAGAGAGAGAGAGTGAGACAGAGAGAGAGAGAGACAGAGTGGAAGAGTAGAGAGAGAGAGAGAGAGACAGAGAGAGAGTGAGACAGAGAGAGAGTGAGACAGAGAGAGAGAGACAGAGACAGAGAGAGAGTGAGACAGAGAGAGAGAGAGAGAGAGACGGAGTGGAAGAAAGAGTAGAGAGAGAGAGAGAGAGTGAGACAGAGAGAGAGAGACAGAGAGAGACAGAGACAGAGAGAGAGTGAGACAGAGAGAGAGAGAGAGAGACAGAGTGGAAGAAAGAGTAGAGAGAGAGAGAGAGACAGAGAGAGAGAGAGAGAGAGAGAGAGACAGAGAGAGAGAGAGAGAGACAGAGAGAGAGAGACAGAGAGAGAGTGAGACAGAGAGAGAGAGAGAGAGAGAGAGACAGAGTGGAAGAAAGAGTAGAGAGAGAGAGAGAGAGAGACAGAGAGAGAGAGAGAGAGACAGAGTGGAAGAAAGAGTAGAGAGAGAGAGAGAGACAGAGAGAGAGAGAGAGACAGAGAGAGAGAGAGAGAGACAGAGAGAGAGAGACAGAGAGAGAGTGAGACAGAGAGAGAGAGAGAGAGACAGAGTGGAAGAAAGAGTAGAGAGAGAGAGAGAGAGAGAGAGAGAGAGAGAGAGAGAGACGGAGTGGAAGAAAGAGTAGAGAGAGAGAGAGAGAGAGAGAGAGAGTGAGACAGAGAGAGAGAGAGAGACAGAGTGGAAGAGTAGAGAGAGAGAGAGAGAGAGAGAGAGAGTGAGACAGAGACAGAGTGAGACAGAGAGAGAGAGAGAGACGGAGTGGAAGAAAGAGTAGAGAGAGAGAGAGAGAGAGAGACAGAGAGAGAGAGAGAGAGAGAGTGAGACAGAGAGAGAGTGAGACAGAGAGAGAGAGAGAGAGACGGAGTGGAAGAAAGAGTAGAGAGAGAGAGAGAGAGACAGAGAGAGAGTGAGACAGAGAGAGAGTGAGACAGAGAGAGAGAGAGAGAGACGGAGTGGAAGAAAGAGTAGAGAGAGAGAGAGAGAGTGAGACAGAGAGAGAGAGAGAGAGAGACAGAGTGGAAGAAAGAGTAGAGAGAGAGAGAGAGAGAGTTAGTTTTGGCTACTTGCTCAGGTGGTTATTTTTTAGGAAAAGAACGGAATCACACGTCCTCTGTGGGTAAACCGTGTGTACTCATTTGCAGCTGGCTGTTTTTTTGTTTGCTTTTTCAATATTATTCCGTTTTCTGTTTGTTCTGATCGGTCAGGTTTTCTGTGCGCATAAGGAGCCTTTTCACAGTCTCACCGCCGCGTACTTGCGTAAAAGTGAGGTATTAAAGTAACATGCTGTCAAAACCTAAAAAAAAAAATCGAATCTATTAAATTATTTCACAAGTGAACGTGATCCAGCAGTGGAAGTAATCCGCCGCACTGCACTGCGTTCAGGTGTGTGATTCTGTTGAAGACAGGAACGCAGTTACAGCAGTGAAGCACTCGGACCGGTGAAGTTCATTAATGATGTTCCACATGGAAAAGCGAATCCTTCATTACACCCATCGCATTACATTACTCACATCACACAATAGCGAGCTAGCTAACCAGATTAGATAGATTAGATAGAGTAGATAGATGTACAGTACATTATTGATCTCCAGTGGGAAATTTAGGAGGGATTGTTTATCTCTTCAGTTTCTTTTTAACGGTATAATTAAACATACACAGCGGATATAGAAATTCTACGCACTCCTGTTTAAATCGCAGTTTTTTTGTAATGTAAAATAAAATAAAAAATTACACCAACGTGAATCTTATCCGATCCACCGTTCCCACCTTTAAGGTGAGATGGCAACTTAAGCAAAATTCACTTGAAAAACAAATTGAAATGTTTAAGGGAGGAAAGAAAAAAGAAAGAAAGGAAAAAGAAAATACACGGTTGGATGAGCGTGAACACGTCCTGACTGACACTTTGTTTCGAGTCTACCGACTTCAAACATCTTAATTGAGCCATTTTATTCCACCTTCCCGACGTGCACGGCCCTCTTCAAGTCATTCCACAGGGTTTTTTGGGGATAAGATTTAGATTTGGGCTTCGGTTGAGCCGTCGCACGATGCTGCCAGCACCACGTTTCACCGTAGGTGTGGTGTTCTTTCGGCGATGACCTGTCTGCTTCATGTACCAAACATATCTTTTAGAATCCTGCCCAAAAGGTTCTACCTCGGGCTAAGCAGAGCACGTTTTTTCCACGTGGTTCGGGTGATTTAGGACGGCTTGGACGCTTATTTTGTTTTTTTTTTGTGTTTTTTTCCGGATTCGTTTTGGCTTCCGATGAACTGCCGCTTGTGTTCTGGACTGATCCTCTTTTGATGTCGTCTTGTTCCTCCTGTCCGGTTTGTAGAACCGTACAACGGTTCACTTTTTCTTTGCGCTAAAAATAAAGTGTTAACGTTTTAAACGGCTCACTGGCCGTGTTTATTTAACTCATTTAGCCTGTGAGACGTGTGTTCTAATGCACGGAGTCACCCATTAAACACGTGCTCATGCGCTCCAAGTGCGAACCTGGCAAATAGTCCTAAATACACAAGAGTCGATGTGCGTGCGTGTTGCTTTCGATCTTGGCTGATTGTAATTAGCGCGATTCCAACACGCACACACGGGCATCATTACATATGCTAGTACCGCCCTGCCTCATGTGGTTTTGACCAGGGCACCCAGACTTTCAGTGATGCGTGTGTGTGTGTGTGAAGTAGAGGATTATAACATATGATATAGGATTATAAAATATAAAGTAATGGCAAAATGGTTGCATGTTCTTGTTTTATTATCATTGTTTCCATTTTTTCTTGACTTGGCATTTTCTTGTCAGTTAATCGAGAAGATGTGGGAAGGAACGAACCTCGTATTTTAGGAATATCTCCCTGCACCTATATGTCCCTCTGCAGAGGACGCATCCGATCTTTTCTCTTATACACACACCTTCTTTTCATGTAATACATAGCACCAATAGCCTTGCATATGTACACACACACACACACACACACTTATGAAAGTCTGCACAGTGCTACCTTTCTGTAGTGTAGAGGAATTTCCAGTGGGTTAACCAATCAAACCCAACGCACACACACACCTACACACAGGCGTGTAGACTTTCAGTGAAAAGCATTCACGATGAATAACACTTTCAGTATTCATCTGTGTGAGTGTGTGTGTGTGTGTGTGTGTGTAAGAGAGAGAGAGAGAGAGAGAGAGAGAGAGAGAGAGTATAGGAAAAAAAATTGAAGCTAGATAGACTCTAAAACACAAATGATACAAACACCAGGGTGTCTAAAAACACGTGCGTAATCACGTCCGTTGTTCGTATAATGGAGGTGATATGATGCGTGTTGTTGAATTCGCAATTGTGATCGTCTCAAAATCAAAACCGGCGGCAGGACAGTATTTCTGAGTCACTCAAGATATATTCCGATGCTCTTTCTTAACAAACGGACATTCTTTATTTCATTCATTCAAAATGTCTTTTTAATAAAAAAAAAAAAAAGGAAAAAGAAAAAAGAAACAACCCAAAACAGTGATTACAACAGATTTGATGTATATACAGTGGTGCTTGAAAGTTTGTAAACCCTTTAGAAGGTTCTATATTCCTGCGTAAATATGACCTAAAACATCATCAGAATTTCGCACGAGTCTTAAAAGCAGACCGAAAGAACCCGATTAAACAAACGAGACCAACGTGTTACACTTGGTCATTTATTTATCGGGGAAAATCGATCCCGTATTACGTATCTGTGAGTGGCACAAATAGGTGAACCTGTAAGATGAACAGTTCGAGTCAGGTGTTTTCAGCCGATGGGATGGCGGTCAGGTGTGAGTGAGCGCCGTGTTTTATTTAAAGTACTGGGGTATTTCAAGGAACGATATTTTTTTTGTCTCATTTGTTTAGCCGCGCTCTCTTTGTCTACGTTTAGGACTTGTGTTAAAATCCGATGCTGTTTTAGGTCATGTTCATGCATACGTGTAAGATTCTAAAGGGGTTCACAAACTTTCAAGCACCACGGAAAGGATAAAGCGGTGTAGAAGATGGATGGATGGATGGATGGATGGATGGACTTGCACAAGCTGACTACTGAAGAACTTTACATATGGATGCAATAGAGACTTATACGCATTTGTTTTTAATGATATAGCATGTGAAGTGGCATGGATGGAGAGGCGGTGCATCCAGCAGGGTAGACCCCATGAAACCACTGCGCAGCCCTTTCATTTAGGAAGCAGAGCAAGATAGCCAGAGAGGAATAGGATTTCTTACCTCTGGTGTTGATGAATATTCATGGGCTCCCTGCCAAAGTATCCTCTATGTGTGAGAAACTGTGAACCACTTAAAAATGAGCAGAGCTCTTCTTATTAACAAATCCATCAGATTCTAGAAAATACCCAAACTCAGGTTGTACTGTTGTTGCTTTCTATTTGATTTCCCTTGGAACGGAGACTGTGATGGAAGCAGAACTGTGATGTTAGAACGCACGGTTATTATCGAAATAATGAAATCACGGGCCAGTTTATACACGTTGTATTGTTGGACCCATTTAAACGCGTGCATTTTTAATAATAATAATAATAATAATAATAATAATAATAATAATAATAATAAATCTGTATCCATTCATGGCGTTTTTCATGGCGTTTACCTCCTCGTGGGATTTGAAAACAGCAATTTCAAAATCGCAGACATTGAGCGGATCGCACGAAAATGTGTAGGTGAGTACTTACGGGATTAAGGTCTCAACTACAAGTCTGTCTTTCTCTGTCTCTATCTGTGTTCCTGTCTGTCTCTCCCTCACGCTACTCTGTTATTACAGTTTATTTTAAAGGGAAACGTGCGGTCGTTTCCTTGTGCAATGCTTATATATATAAACATAATTGCTGTATGCTCACCCAGCAAAATATACATCTCCTAGCCTGCAATTACCGCCCTGTTTCTCTCCATCTTGCTCTCGGTGTCTCTCTGTCCCTCTCTTTCTGCCTGTCTGAGACCGCCTTAGCACACAAGAAAGGCTATTTTTAAAGCTTAGCTTGTTTTGGGTTTTTATAGTTCTTGAGAGTCAACTTTTGTTGATTTCGAAGAATCTGCTAATCTAGCTCTTTTCTCAGTACATCTTTATGAGCAGCACCTGCATCTGGCCAGCAGAAATATGACGATGGCAAAGAGTGTCTGCTTCATCCTTCATCTTTTTCTGTGAAGAATGATTATGCAACGCTATATAGTGAACCTGATCACCCTATGAATCGCACAGTTCCTATTTTGCCCAGCAGGGGCAGCAGAAATAGTCTCCTCACAGCACAGCTTTGTGTGTGGTGGGATGATGTGTGAATGTGCAAAACCAGGAAATGAGGTCTGTTTGGCCATTTCCCCCCGTATCCATGCATACAGTACAGCACAATCCTATTGCTACTTGTATTACTGCTGTACATTCCTGTACAACATGCTCATACCAAAAAAACTCATCAGGGAGGCTGCCAAGAGACCTACGGCAACATTAAAAGAGCTGCAGGAATATCTGCCAAGTACTGGTCCCTCTCTGCATGTGACAATCTCTCATACTCTTGTATAGACAGAAGCCCAAATGTCTTATGGTCGGATGAGACTAAGGGCGAACCGTTTGCTATGTTTGCCATGAAAACAAGACCACTTATCAGCTAAAGAACACCTTACCCTTCAGCTGGGATTGGGGCTCTAGTCAAGCTAGGGGTAGTGGTAGCCAAGATGTTGGATCAGAAGGTCGTGAGTTCAAATCCCACCACTGCCAAGCTGCCACTGCTGGGCCTTTGATCAAAACCCTCAACTGCCCAGGTTCGTACCCAAGGTTCCCTGTGCTTTAACAATGCAACCGGGTAATTGTCGTCATTTTTTTTTTCTTTTTCTTTTTCCTAAAGCATTTCTACTTTCTTTTCCACTTGAATTTTGATTTAGTTAATCACATCAACATGGAAAAAGATATGACGCGATTTAGCTTGGTTTCTTATTTATTTATTTATTTATTTATTTATTTATTTCACGTCACAGGGGTGCGTAGACTTTTTTTTTATATCCACTGTCCATGTAAATTCTCGAGCGCAAACACTAGAAGATAAAACACCGGAAACATAGATCGGTTTAATAATACTAAAAGAAGGTTTTCATGAATACCTTTTATTTATTTATTTATTTTTTATCTCACTAGCTACACTGTCCGTAGAACTCTCTAGCCTCTTCCTGACTTTAAGAACCCATGCTAATTTGTGTCCAAAATAAATAGATGGTTCTAGATTTTAAAAAAAATACCATCTCCGGATGATAATGAGAACACTCAGACGGTTTCACCCGTCAGAAGCCCTGTGAGTGTGTCGTTGTTTTTGTTTTTTTTAAAAATCTGGAACCATCTATTTATTTGAGACACAAATTAGCATGGGTTCTTAAAGTCAGGAAGAGGGTAGAGTTAACTGTCAATTACAGTCTAGTTAGTAAGAATAATAAAAAGTATTTATAAAATATATATATATATATATATATATATTTTAGTTTAATCAATTCAAACCAAGTTATGTTTCTACTGTTTGAATGTATGCTTTAGGAGTTTAAATGCGTATTATTTCATTATAAGTGTTTCGTTACGACCCCACAGGATTAAGCAATACTAAGGTTTTTCCATGAACTTTATGGTGATCTGGTTATGTAGTTATAATACGGAAGAACAGAGAGAAAGACAAAGAGCAAAAAAAGAATGAGACAGAAAATTAAAGTTATCTGTCTCTGTGTGTGTGTGTGTGTGTGTGTGTGTGTGTGTGTGTGTGTGTGTGTGTGTGTGTGTTAGTTAGAGGGAGAAAGTGGAAAAAGAGAGATCTCCATACAAATTAAAGTCTAAATGGGAAAAGACAGACTAACATCTTGCCATGCTCATTAACATCTAAATCAGAAACCTTCTGTTTTATAATCCTCTAAACACTCTAAATGCTGTCCAAGAAATCTCTCTCGCTCTCTCTCTCTCTCTCTCTCTCTCTCTCTCTCTCTCTCTCTCTCTCTCTCTCTCTCTCTGTCTGTCTGTCTGTCTGTTTCTCTCTCAGTCTTTAGTTAATGGTTTGTTGCTGCCTTTTGCAGACTACAAACCCGCAATCACACTACATATACTGTAACCACGAGAATGAGAGAGAGAGAGAGAGAGAGAGAGAGAGAGAGAGAGAGAGAGAGAACAGAGAAAGGAGGTGAAATAGTTGAATGCACTAAACACAGATGGACAAACCTTAAAATAAATGAGAGGGAGAAGATTATGAATTGTTATAAGGATTCCAGGAGAGATGGTGAAAGAACAACAGCAGGAGAACAAACTGAAAGAGAAAAACGGCTTCATACTTCACATTCTCAATGGAAGACGTTTACAAAAGGTCTGACCATAAATATATGTGCTCCTGGCTGCAGTGTGCACGACCCCTGCGTGGATCAAAACGCCAAACCATACACACATACACACTTGAGCCCTCTCTGTGCTGGTTATCAATGCCTGTGTTCCAGAGCGAGAGAGAGAAATAAACACACACCAGTAAATGTACAGTAAATGTCTTCTATTTACAGTCCCCTCCGAAAGTATTTCCGAAAGCAATCGCAAGCCCAATTATTTTCTTTTTGCTGGATGCGACAAAAGTATTGGAACAGATAGTCTTGAAGTAAATTAAAGCGAATAAGACTTAATATCTTGCTACATATATTGCCTGTAATAACTGCATCGAGTCGGCGACCCACTCCAAACTGCTTTCCAGGCTTGCACTCTAACTTCTTTTAGTTGTTCTTTCAGTTCAGGAGCTGAAATGCATGCTCAATTGGGTTAAGGTCTGGTGATCGACTTGGCCAGTCTTAAACCGTTCACTTTTTTCCCTGATGAGGTCGTTTGTCGTGTTGGGAGTGTGTTTTGGGTCGTCGTCTTGCCGCATGATGAAGTTCCTCCCAATTGGATTGGATGCATTTCTATCTAAACTGTCAGACAGAATGTTTCTGTAGACGTCTGTGTTGCTACTGTACCACATCATCAACGAAGGTTATTGAGCCAGCCCAAGCCATGACACTACCTCCACCATGCTTGTTTTGGATCATCATGTCTTTCTCCACACTTTGGCCTTTCTATCACTCTGGTTGAGGTTAATCTCGGTTCCAGAACTTTTGTGGATCATCTCTGTATTTCTTTGTGAGTTCCAGTCTGGCTTTCTGATCCTTACTGCTGATGAGGGGTTTCCATCTTGTCTTGTGGCCTTTTTATATTTCTGCTCTCAAAGTCTTCTTCAAAAGAAGGCTGGATTGATACCCTCACCCCTGCCCTGTCGAGGTTGTTGGTGATGTCACATTTTGTTTTTGGCTTTTTCTTCCCAGCTCTTAGAATGTTTCTGTCATCAGCTGCTGTTGTTTTCCTTGGTCAGCATGTTTGACACCTGTTTGTTCGCGCACCAGTGATTTCTTTCTTTTTCAGAGAATTCCAAATTCAGCTCTCTGGTCGTCATGTTGGTTTATCATTTTTAACGACAAATCAGCCTTCACAGGTAAAACCCAGGGCTCACACCGAAAGTAGACATCCAGAGCTATGATTTGTTTACACGATCATTCTTACAGGGCAAACTAAGGCAATAAGAAACACCCGCCAGTCACCTGCCAAATCCCACAAACCCCACTGCTCCGATTTCCAGAGGCGCTCTCCTGAGCAGGATGGAAATACGTTTCAAGTTCATGGCATACAGGAAACAAAAACTGTCATGTGGCTCAAATATCGCAAGGATGTCACGTTCTTTCTCTGCTCACAATCTCTTCACTCACTTTCTACAGTTCAACAGACCAGTGATAAACACTGGAATTCTTTCCACTGCCATTGGTTGTAACCCTCGCTGTGACCTGGTGTGTATTTTCACCAGAATAAGAGTCCTCTGTGCTCCTTATGTAAGAGGCAGTGAAACAGCTCCCTTCTGTTTGAGCCGTATAATCACCTAATCTCTAACCGACTCCACCTTCCACACCCGCCCTCTTTCTCTCTCTTTAATATCGTATAAGCCAGCCTGTATGCTGGCCAGAGGAAATGAAATGTTTGTTTCTCCTCCCTCTGGGGTATGTTGGTGTGTGTAAGCGTGTGCTCATGTGGGTGTGTGTGTGTGTGTGTGTGTGTGTGTGTGTGTACACTTTGAACCTTCTGTCAGTCATTCATTAATAAGTGAATGTGTTGAAAGCTCATGTGTTATTGTGGATATTTTGTATGTGGGTCAGTGCATGTATGTGTGTGTGTGTGTGTGTGAAGGCTGGAGATTGAACTGTGCGGGTGTGAGAGGCAAAGAGAAGTGTGTGTCTGTAAGAGTGACAGCGAGCTTGTGTATGTCTGTCAGAGTAAGATCGAGAGAGTCGGGAATGTGTGCGCGCACTTGTGTTGTCTTGTCTGTGAATGTATTAGTCAATCAAAATATAATGTCTGAAACTGAGAAGTGTGTGCGTGTGCGTGTGTGTGTGTGTGTGTGTGTGTGTGTGTGTGTGTGTAAAAATGAGACAGAGAGGTGTGTTTCTGAGGGTATCTCACGCACAAACATTTACAGTAAAAAGTTTTACTCTCTTGCTTTCTGACTCACTTAAACATTTGCATTTAACCACCTAGTGGATCACACACACACACACACACACACACACACACACACACACACACACACACACACACACACACACACAGTGTCAGTGCTTTCTAACTCAGACAAAGCATTTGAGTAATTTAGTACTGAGATCTGCTTTGTATATTATTAGTTACATGTTACATCTGTCTGTCTGTCTGTCTGTCTGTGTCTTCAGGGGTCCCTTTCTCCTGCTCTTGGTTATTGTGGATCGCATGCGGTCACATTCAAAGTGTCAGTACATGCTGAAAATATGATATACACTCACTAGCTAATGCAGGTAACTGAGATCACATTTTTAATTACTGCATGATGTTTTGCATTGCCCCGCTGCCAAATGCTAGGTGTTCCTAATAAAGTGGCCGTGAGTGTATCTAGCTCTCTGTATATGTATATATATATATATATATATTTTTGCTATGTGAAAGCACTTAGGATGCTTCCCACAGTACCTCATTGTCTCTTATTGAAGCGGTGCGTCCGGACCACGATATGCTCTAAGATCCCCTTCAGAGGAGGACTTTAACGTCACAGACATGTTCCAGTATACGGGTGATTCTGAAAGCAGGTTAAGTGTACAAGAACGACCGGTACAACAGTGCAGAAAGAGAGTAAAGACATTCGAATATCCTTATTATCCGGACATGATCTGCAGCGTTTTGATGGACTTTTATTTCCCATGCTGTTTTAAAAGACACAAACACATTACGGATGTACGATCCTGTCTCGGTCACCTCTGTTGTGGTTTGTGTATTACCACGACCTACAGACACACACCCTCTTTCGCGTCATAGCCTTGACACAGCTTTGTGTGGCTACTTCTACAAACACACACACACACACACACACACACATATAATATATATTTATATATATACATAAACACACTAACACCACTGTGGCTTTTAAAGTAACGCACTAAGCATCAGTCTGTGTGGTGGTCACCAAATGAAAAACTAGGCCTGTGTATGTTTCTCTCTATGAGCTTTTCTCCTGCTGCGTGTTTACGCATTTACAACATAACTTGAAATTAGCATGAGGTTTATAGTTGTGTGTGTGGCGTGTGTATGGGTGTGTATTGTAGTTAAGAGACAGGGTGACCTGTCCAGGGTGTACCCCGCCTTGTGCCCGATGCTCCCTTGGTTAGGCTCCAGGTTTCCCCGCGACCCTGAAGGAAGAATAAGCGGTATAGAAGATGGATGGATGGATGGATGGATGGAGACGGGGTGGCTTTAGAATATAGGATGTTAAATGCGTGCTGCCAGTGCACAACGGGGTACTGTTTTTATGCGGCTAGAAAACCGAGATACCGAATCAGTTCGGATGTGGTGCGCACACGTAGATATATTTATCATCATGCAATTGCCGTTAACGAAGTGGTTCTGATTAACCCCGAATAAAGATCAGACATTTTTGTAGGATTTTCTTGACATCTTCTTGGTTCCGTCCGAGTGCTGAAGCCGTGGTCCGCAAAGAGCTTGCAAAGTGTGTACGGGATCTCACTGTCGAACGTTATCGATTAGGAAGCTTTTTCTTTTTCGTTCCCTCCCCCCGGATTGGCCTCCCGTCCAGGGTGTACCACGCTTTGTTCCCCACGCTCCCTGCAATAGGCTCCAGGTTCCCCGTGACCCTGTAGGATAGGTGGTATAGAAAATGGATGGATGAATGTTTTCTCCCCCTCATACTTCTCTATTCGTTTCTCAGTTGAATCGTGTAGTCGCTGCAGTATATCACGTTAAACCTGTGAAGAGATCTAACACGATTTATCTTGGTGTTTTTTTTTTTTTTTTTTTATGCAACAAAAACCTGCGATTTTAACAGGGACCTGTGGACTTTTTTATATCCGCTGTACATAGGTAGCAATACTTCTTTCAAATTCTAAAGAAGATGGACCCTTTCAGTTGGCTTGGACAATAGCCCACGGCTTCTCTTCATACCGGTCTGTGCGGTTTCTTATGACCGCTGGTGGTGCTGTTGCACTCGGTTTTAAGAAAAATCCAAAAGAATCCACTTTAAAAACTTTTGCGAACCACAAATAAGATGACGCGGATGCCAAAAAGGAAACCAAAAATGTCTGATACCGAAGTCAGCGGAAAAGATCGATAAACCGATACTACATTTACCCTCGTCGAGGTATACTTAAAATCCCTTTCTTTGAAAGTACAATTTTATGCCATTTTTGAGCACTTTATTGGCATTTACCGAAAATCTTTCTTTTCTGGTTATATTTTTTGGCTCTCAACGGCCTCGGTCTAGAACCAGGAGTAGTAGCTACTGCTGAGTACTGGTCCACAAGCATCTGTTAACACTGAGAGTGAGCGCACTGAGGTTGGCCATGGCAGCCCGTGGTCTGGTTCTCCAAAAACTTTACGACCTGGGGACATTGAAAACGACAGATCGGAACATGATAAGCTCCATGGCAGTGCCTGTGATGCCAGAGTAGCCAGAAAAAAAGCTGCAAAGTCAGCTAAATTGCTGAACTTTCATGGCCTCTTTCTCAGGCACACTAGATAGCGGCTTGTGTCATTTGAAAGCCACTGAAGACCTCTTTTTTTCAATGGTTATAAAGCGGTGCGTATCGGTTGTTGCGATCCAGGGCGAGCGGGCTATCGGTCGTTTCAAAAGTGCCGATGATTTCCGTTTTTGTCAACGGTGCAGACTCTCCACGAAAGAACACAATCACGTGACCCGCGTGCGCTCGCTACAGTTTAAATCTATTGAAAGAATGAACGTGATGTAGTGAGGGATCTGTTATAGGATACACACGTGAGATCGCATTCATGGTCATCGGGTGATCTACTAGTTTTGTAGAAACTGTCCTTGTGCTCCAGACTGTACGGACGTAGAACGGTCCGTTTCGGTCCCGGCGATATTCTGGGCTACTCTTTTTTTTATGGGAATTCGTTATAAAAGAGGGTCCTATGAAGATCAACAGTACGAAGCAAAAGGACATCCATAAGGAATGAAGCTGTAAATACACGTATAGTATGGTTGTGTCCTTGATGCTTGCCTTCGCAGTAACCAACATGTTATCCCACGTGTTAGGAAGGTGAATTCTTTAGAGTACCAAGTCCAATACCAAGAAAGTATCAATCAAGATGAGTCACGTAGCATTAGCCTAATGCTACAATTCCTGCCTGGATTCAGAGCTTAAACAAGAGTCTGCGGCCAGTGAGAGTCTAAACATGCTAAATTGTGTGACTATGAAGGTGTGTGTGTGTGTGTTTGTGTGTGTGTGTGTGTGTGTGTGTGTGTGTGTGTGTGTGTGTGTGTGTGTGTGTGTGTGTGTAGGTTATTCTTGTGTTGTTATGAGAGAGAATGTTAGTGATTATGGCTTTAGACGTAACCACACTAGGGCTTAAACCTCCACACATGGAAATGCCTGTGGCATGTGTGTGTGTGTGTGTGTGTGTGTGTGTGTGTGTGTGTGTTTTGTGTTGTGGGTTTCTGTGTTCATCTATATATGGTTGTGTCTGCTTTTACAGATTTTTGTTTGAGGATATCTATAATGTTTATATGTGTTTATTGTTTGGGGTGTGATCGCATAGTAGTGTGTGTGTGTGTGTGTGTGTGTGTGTGTGTGTGTGTGTGCGCGCATGTGTGTGTGTCTCTAAATAACCAAGGATCATGCAGGGTGGAGCCATCCACATACCCCAACTCTCTCTCTCTCTCTCTCGCTCTCTATCCTCTGTCTATCTATCTATCTATCTATCTATCTATCTATCTATCTGTATCGGTCTCTCTCCATGTTTATTCTTTATTTCTCTTTTTTTTTTGCAGACAGAACACATGCGTGCAATTTATTTATTCAGCTTCAGTAACCACCTTATCCTAGTTGGAGTCACACTGGAACTGGAGCCTATACCAGGCCACACTAGATACCTACAGATCAGCATCTCCTGACTGGTATCACGTCTCTTTTTTTTTTTTTTTTCTTTGTTAAATTCTTGAACATGCTGTATACATTCAGTTGTCTCTCTTACAGGAAATGGCCTCCAAGACCCTAACCAGTCTGGCTTCAGAGCGGCATACGCCATAGAATTTACCCTTATGGTTGTTACGAAGAAGCTTCATGTCCTCTTCTCCTTGACCTTTCATCGTCCAATCACAAGTCTGGGATTTTCTTGTCTTGAAATTAGTGGGACAGCATGGCGGTGGTTCGCTTCTTATTTGGCAGGACTGTCATATCAGGTGGAGATCCATGTCTGCTCCAGGCAGACTATCCAGTGGTGTCCCACAAGGCACAGTACTTGGTCTCAGTGAGGTAATATCCTCTCACTGTTTTTCGTACTAATGCTTCCTTTCCTCCCTTAGAAACTCGCAGATCTCAGCATGTTGGGCAGACATCTTCTCAAGGATGGGAGCTCATCACTTGACACTTAATCCCAGCAAGACTGTGTTGCTGTACAGTCCCTCCAGGATTTCACGATTTTGTGACTGCAGGAATGAATGCGAAATGAAGTAAACGTCGCAGGTTTTCTAATGTACCACAGATTTTGTGGGTTTTGTGGGCTCACCCTAACCCTTAGATTTTTGGCTGCAACAATCACAAAAAACTCTGTGAAATCCTGCACAGACTGGCTGTACAGTGGTGCTTGAAAGTTTGTGAACCCTTTAGAATTTTCTATATATCTGCATAAATGTGACCTAAAACATCATCACATTTCCACACAAGTACTAAAAGTAGACAACGAGAACCTAATTAAACAAGTGAGACAAAAATATTATACTCGGTCATTTATTGATTGAGGAAAATTGTCCAATATTACATATCTACGAATGGCAAAAGTATGTGAACGTCCAGGATTAGCAGTTAATTTGAAGGTGGAATTCGAGTCAGGTGTTTTCAGTCGATGGGATGACGACCAGGTGTGAGTGAGTGATGCCCTGTTTTATTTAAAGAACAGAGATCTTTCAAAGTCTGATCTTCACAAAACATGCTTTTCGAAGAGTATCGCAACCAAAGGAGAGTTCTGAGGACCTCAGAAAAGGAGTTTTTGATGCTCCTCAGGATGGAAACGGTTACAAAACCAACTCTGAAGAGTTTGGACTCCACCGATCCTCAGTCAGACAGATTGTGTACACATGGAGGAAATTCAAGACCACTGCTACCCGGTTTTAGCAAGACGTGTAAGAGTCTGCGAGGTCACAAAGGAACCTGGGGTAACTTCTAAGCAACTAAAGGTGTCTCTCACGGCAGTGTTTAAGTCAAATTCAAAGCCTTCATCACTTACACATTACCAAACTAAGCCTACTAAGAGTAGCTGGAACCGTACCAAGTTTTAGTCTTTAAGACCCCAACAACAGTTAAAATGGTCAGAAACGTGCATTTTACCACGTGAATCAGCTCTACATGGCATCACAGTAGCTTAAAGAAATTGAATGTGTGTCAATAGGATTTTCAGACTGTCATTTCTAGTTAAAATAGAGTTAATAATAAGTTCCTAATCAGCAGAGAGAGAAAAATAAAATAGCATTCATTTTTGGTAAATGATGAAAATATTGCTTGAAGATCATGGGAGTCAGTTTGTTCCTGGCAATAAGAGTTTGCTGTGATTGGCTGAGGGAGAAGTATTAGCGGTTTGAGCAGGCGTGGCCTGCTTAATGATGGTGTGCATGTGTTTGATCTGGTCTGGCTAGGTTATTTGGAGAGCATGGGGATCGTTTGGTTTGGAGTGTAATTAGAGCATTGGGGTTAGCAAGAGCATAATCAAAGCAGTCTGGGTGCTGAACGAGAAGCAAGTACAGACACATGCACACACATATACATAAAACAGGCTATAATTAAGTGCAACGCCAAATAAAACCCTGATTGAAACACAGGGTGAGGAAGTAAAATAAGGATCAATGATTGAAAGAGTACATTAAAATGTGCTCCCCAAAAGCCAAAAGAATGTGGTATGGGTGTGTGCGTTTGTATTAAGTGTATGGCCTTGTGTTTCAAGGGAATATAAACTGTTGTGACTGACACACACACACACACACACACACACTTTTTGAAGATGGTCATTCTGATACATTTAGATTGAGATTAATGTACAATAATGTTCATTTTGTTAACGAAAGCTATGGATAAAAATGTTCCTTAATGACCGTTTTTTCCACGGCTAAGACGAGACGATGACCAGACGACACAGACGTCATTAAACACTGACTCTGACTATATCAACATGCAATATTGTTGATGAAAAAAGACGAGAATGTAAAACAAAAGCCAGTTCTGCAGGACATTCTGAGCTCCACACACATAAGCGTAGCAGGAATATTCTGCATGTGGTTGTGTAATGTTGACTTTTCTGATTGGCCGTAATACCTACAGGCTGCAGGTCACAGGACCCCTCGGGTAAGTTTACGGAGTCTTACCGGAGCAGAAAATCTTAACAGGAACAATTACTTTAAGAGATGGGTTAGTAGAAACTTCGATATGGTTAAAGCCGCATGAAACGATCCAGGTTTAATCTATTTCGAACCCCTTTATTCATCTTAATATATTTTCACTATCATGGCTTGCTAAGTATTATATCCACAGTTACGCTTACGTGTTTATTACAAATAGAACCTTGGTCAATAGTTATATAGGGAGATATAAATGTAAATATTAAATATACACGTTAAATTTACATCTAAATGCTAAATGTTAATATTAAATCTAAATATAAATGGTAACTGTGAAGCTAAATACATTTAAATTTAAAGGTTAAATATTGACACTAAATGTATTATTCATACACCAATTACCTGCCCTCTGTGTCGCTCTGAGACAGTGGTGGGAAAACGCGCCCGGATCAGTCAGTGTTGCTGTGTGGCAAAGCGTACAATTAAGGATCGCTCACGGAGAGAAGTACGAATTCAATGCATGTAACCCTAGCTAGTAAAGTATATAGCCAGCTTAACTAGTGCTTTACGTACTGCCTACATACCTCTCTATCAGTACGTTTACATGGACGACGATATTCCGATATCACCCCGATTAAACCGATACTCTGATTAAGACACTAGCATGTAAACAGATTATCGATGACCTTAATCCGATTAAAGTCATACTCGGAGTAAACACAAATCTAATTAAGGCGTGTGGAGTATTCCTGTTTTAGTCACTTTATCGGAGTGCGTTACAGGCACGTACACACCTTAATCACACTCTTAACGTCGTGTGGGAGTTTTCACCGCGTTGTGCGACGGGACACGTACACACACGGCAGCGCTTTTTATATCTGCCCCCCCATAATAATGAAAAATGTTCATCATTAGAAGTAGTAACGTGCATTTATATGTATATATATATATAGTCATATATTGCGCATATTAGGAAGTATGATCGTGTCCAATGCGTAGGTGTTCTAGCTCACTAGACTTGTGGCTTTCGCCATTTGATGTGGCACTAAGCTCTGGCAGAACAAACAGCAAATGAAATCCCTTCAAAACACAAACACACCAAACCACTCACATATGAATTTACACATTTTGATGCATGAGGTTTATTTATTTTTTTTTTATGACAATGATGATTATGATGTTGATGATGCTTTCTATTGTTGTTCTGATCAATGCTGTACAGCGCTAATTAGTCAAAACTGAATGTTGGCATTTACAGCTTCTCTGATTGTATTGCTGTCTCTCGAATAATTTTAGATTTAATATTTAAACTGAAAATCATGGGGACAAATTTATTAAGACGCTATTGTTAAAAGTTGAACTTTGGAGAGCCCCCTCTCTGGCAGAAAAATGCTATTACAAGTAAGTTGTGGAAGAACTAACATGTTCCTAACATGGGTTGTGCTTTGCCCTTCTCCACTAGGTGGATTAATCATTTGTTTGTGAAAGGCAAGTCTATTTAATTCTGTGTCCCAAACAGCATATTAAGCTCTAAGTAGTATGTCTAAGTAGTAATGATACCATTGGTGTACTGACATAATATTTAGTATGGTAGTATACACTCCAAGTATTTGAAGCCCAGAGGATGTAATTATCCGCAGCGGTTATCATCACGTCTTCAGTACTACAGAAACATTATGTGAATTAAAATCTAAACGCAATTGTTGGTTGGAGTCTCCTTTTCAGAACCCTGGCATAGATTTTCCCTGGTAGGCTGATGAGTGTGATTCCCCGTTAATATAAGTACATCCTCTGTTTGCCTTAAAAAAAAAAAAATGAGGCAACCATCCCAGTTTGCCAATCCAAAGGCACGGCACCAGATCTCCATAAAACCCAACACAACCTCAACGTCAGTCCAGTGCCTTCAACATCTCGACATGGTTTTCCAGAACGGTTTGTCAGAAAATCTTTGGGGCCACCCAAATATCTTTTTCCATGGCCTCTCATGTCCTTCCATGCCTGAGCTTTTGTTTCTGCAACTGCTCTTTCCACAGCTCTTTTGGCTCAACTATACATCTCAATTGAATCAGAAGAGCTTTCTGTAAGCAATACTTGGACGTCTTTTTTCTACTCGACCGCTAGTGTTCACCAGTGCATCCTGACTATTGGCTATTCATATTGCAGTTGGTGAGCCCAAAAGATGCCTCCACACTGGGTTATGAGGTTGGCCTGTTCACCAGATGCTCATTCAAAAGCCTGGCTCCAGGGGACGGTCCTGGTAACCCCAATCCAAGCCGGGTACAAGACTTTTCATATGAAGTTAGTCAAATTTGCAAGCATAAGACCATGTTTGCTTTAGAACATTTCCCCAAGGAACTTCTTATAGATCTAATGCAAAAAAACCCAAAAACCTTAGATTTTATTTGTTGCAGAAATTGCCTTAAAAAAGATTTTATTTCATGGCAATATTGTGTTTCTTTAATCCACTGCTTCTTTTTGTCAAATCTTTCTTTAGGTGTGTATTCAGACCTGAATTCGTACTGCTTAACCTTCCGTGGAAAATCACACCATGCTAAAGTGGCTAAAAGTACACATAATGAGAGGCATCTGTAGTCTACCGAGAACTTCTAAAAGACCCTTTTCTTGTACTGTGAATGTTTGCAGTTGAGAGAAATAAAGCCCCCAATTCTTTTCTGTGGGAATATTTGCTCTAGTGGGCAGCAAATTTCCGGCCATTTTTTTTTTTTTAACCTAAATGCAGTTCTATGTTCACACAGGATTGCATTTTCTAAAAAACGCTGCACTGGCCAGAGGACTCTTAACTAAATTTAGGCAATTGACTGTGTTAATCTGTCAATTGGGTAGTAGACAGTTCTTGCAATGCCAATCAGCCATTAAAACATTTTTGATTATGAGCAAACATCCAGTTGGATTTTTTTTAGCTAGCTGTTAGCAGCAACAGTAACACCATTTCGGCTACAAATGAATGCTGATGTGCTAAATGTAAGATGTAGTTGATGTGCTCTGTCTCATTGCAGTCAACCACCAAGAAATTGCCTTTACCCTGCTCGTTATATGAATATTGCTGCTGTTTATTTATAACTGGTAAACTATAAAATCCTTAATTTGTGGCTTAGCGGTTAGCACGTTCGCCACACGCCGGCAGGATCGGGGGTTCGATTCACGCCACTGCCCTGTTTGTGCGGAGTTTGCACGTTCTCCCCGTGCTGCAGGCGTTTCTTTGGGTGCGCCGGTTTCCTCCCCGAAAATGTATATATTTAGGCTACTTGCTAACTGAGCCTTGACGTTCTGCCTGCAAAGCTTGGGTAAGAATCCAATTTAACAAATCCAGTCAGTCTGCCTGAAAATCTAAAGCCTTGCAAGCCGTGTGCCTCTCTCAAGATTTGATGACGTTTTTGGATTGTTACATGCCATATTGAAATGGACATGTGCCTACTCAGTTCAGCTTGTAATCAGATACAAAATTGGGTTCAATTTTGGGTTAAATTCTGTTTGTCTGAGAAAAGGAGTGGCTCTTAATTTCATTGTACATGTGTATAGTGACAATAAAAGGCATTCATTCATTCATTCAAAAGCACATAAACCATCGCTTCAGAGCATTCCTTACAGTTCACCCTGTATTTTGACCTGGAACATTTAGACCCTGATTTCTGCCTTGATATGGTTCTTGCAAATGAATCCCTATAACTTGTCTGAGAGCCCTTTTGTTACAGAAAGCTTTGCCTCAAACCACGGATCCAGCAGAGGTTCCTGATCTGCCATCATGGCTCAAGGTTAACTGTTGGAAACCATTATCAACAGCTCCAGTAGATGGCTGCAGTCACGGTAGAGATGAAGAATGGCCAGAGCAAACCGTTCTTCGTCATGTCTGAAGTTGAACCAATGGAAGTGGCTCAAGTCATTCTCAGCACTGAGGAGAAAGAATGTCATATACGGGTAGGACTTTGTATGTTTTTGTAGAACCCTGGTGTGTGAGGGTGTAGAGGAAGACTCGAGAGACAGGCGGAATCTTAACTAGGCTCACGTTTATTCCGGTCGCGCTTTTCAGAACACTTTCAAAAACTCAACAGACAACAAACACCCACGTCTTTCGCGCTGTCAAGTTCACGCTTCTTGCTGTGTGTGTGTGTGTGTGTGTGTGTGTTGTTCTGCCCTCACACGGGTTATGGGAGGCACTGAAAAATGACCATTGCCTTGAGCTCATCCCGAACAACATCTTTCTTGCATTCAGGTAACCGGTACGTAGGGCTGCGCACTAGCGCACCTGGAGGGGTCGTAATGTGGTGTTCTATGAAGTCGGTGTGACCGGACTGGGGTTAAAACACATCGGAAAATTCCTTTTGCAACCTTGCGACCGGTCCCCCCCTGGACTTTGAGAGGTGGTCTCCACAGGGAACCTGGGTGAAATGGGCTGCACTTTTTAGACTTACCTCTGGTTCCAGCTCCTCCCTCTCAGGAATAACCATTTCCACAGCCACAGGAATCACCTCTCTCCATGGTTTCAGGTGGTATACTTGCAGTGTATCACCTCTATCCGTTCGCCTGACCTTGCCACTTTGCGAGTAATTTACATCTCACTGTGGGTAGTAAGACGAGTGCTTTTTCTCCTGGTGCAAATTCCCATAGCCGAGTTGACCTGTTATACAGCCGGGATTGACATCCTTGAGCCTGTAGCAAATTCTCCTGTGTGAATTGCCCCACCATGTGATTTGCTCTCAGGTCAATAACGTATTGAATTTAATTTTTGCTATTAGAAGATTCCTCCTACCAATTTTCTCTAATGACGTCTGAGATGCTGCACGGCTTGCATTTGTACAATAATTAGAATGGGGGAAACCCCGTGCAAGTAACAGAGGCTTGAGCCACTTATCCCAATTTCACGCATCATTGTGAACGAACTTACGAATCACATTTTTATGCATTTGGGTCAGCCGTTCGAGCAGCCCATTCTTCTGCGGATGGTGAACACTGGGGCAAATCGACTTAGTCACCAACAATCCATAAAGTTTGGATCTTGTCAATGACATTAACGTAGTGCCTTGGTCAGTCAGTTCCACTTTTGTCATCAGTCCACAGAACATTCTCCCAAATGATTCGAGCATCATCAAGGAGTGTTTTGGAAAATTTCAGATGAGCCTTAATGTTCTTCTGGGTTAGCAGTGGTTTTCACCTCACCACTCTTCCATGGATTCCATTTTTGCCCAGTGTCTTTCTGATAGACTTGGGAGGCTGCCCACCTAAGACTCCAGAGGGCTATTCAGCAGCAGAAGCATCTGGCCAAGCAATCATTGACCACCTCCATCTCTACATCTAAGTCCTTGTTTCACTAGACTCTAAAATTCTCAAGTTTCATTCACCTGAGAATTCCCACCACAATACAAACGTTCCACGTGTCATTACTATGTAGTTACATGTCTGTCTACACCAGCCCTACCTTCTGTAACATCCAGCCAGACAGCCAGAGGGTGCCATACCCCGAGTCCAAAGACATGCATGGTAGGCTGATTGGCGTGTCTAAAGTGTCCGTAGTGTATGAACGGGTGTGTGAGTGTGTATGTGAGTGTGCCCTGCGATGGATTGGCACCCCGTCCAGGGTGTACCCCGCCTTGTTCCCCATGCTTCCTGGGATAGGCTCCAGGTTTCCCCGTGACCCTGAAAAGGATAAGCGGTATAGAAGATGGATGGATGGATGGATGCTGCTTACATTTCTCCTTTAAGAGTAAAAACAGCACAAAAATCTTGAAATGGTAAGTTTGTAATGGTCACTGTTGGTTTCTACAATAAGAGAGGGCTCTTTGAAGCGATTACTTTTCAGACCATGGGTTCGAAAAGACTCTTCAAATGGCTGCTATTAACATTTCTTCTTTTCTAGTCCCCTGCCTAGGATTCAGATATTTCTGTTCAACAGCATTGATAATCATAGCTTTCGTCCAACACGTCCACAGGTTAACAATTCAGAGAATGATCAGTGAAAAAAAAATTATTTATAGCCAACTAAAGAGGCGGCGTGTAGTGGAGCGAAACCCGACACTGTCCCGCGAGCGCTTCTCCGCGCGGTTAGCCTTTTTTAATGGAGGTGTGTGTGTGTGTGTGTGTGTGTGTGTGTGTAAGTGTAAGGGGGGCGGAAGGCGGAGGGGGGGGGGGGGGGGGGGGGGGTGGGGTGGTAAAAAGAAGAGGGACGCCGCCGGTCCGCTCGTGCCTCCAAAAGCCCATCTGGAACGCGAGCGCGTGCGTCTTGCCCGCATAAATGCCTGGTCCAGAGGCGGCGGGACTGCAGGAGAGAGAAGAAGCGCGCGCGGAGCCGCGCTGCACCAACGGATTATTTTTTGCTGGCTCTCTCGGGGGGTCAGAGCGCGAGACCAGGATTCTTCCTTTTAACACATCCGGACGATTGGCGACACGGTACCGGCTGGTGACGGCACGTTAACGGATCAGGACTTTGAACTGGCAGGACAAATGAATACAAATGAATTTTGCGACCCGAAGGAGAGACCGCGGTACCTCTCACCTCCACGCAAAGTAAGTGGACTTTAGGAAGCGGACTGTAAGGAAAGTAAGCGCGCGCGGTGCCCTGAGAGCTGGCTTGTGTCACTCTCCTCTAGAATAAACTGTGTGTGTGTGCGCGTGCGTGTGTGTGTGTGTGTGTGCGTGCGTGCGTGTGCGCGCGCCGTATGAATGGGGGTGTTGTGTAAAGGACTCGAGCAGCGCACTTCACCTGTGTGTAGTTTGGCGACGACCCGAAGTAGAAATAGCTCTCAGACGAACAAGTCGAGGCTCGATCCCAATCGGATGTAGTGCACTAACGAGGGTGCAGAATTCGCTCATTTCTGACCTACACTTGAGTTCCTCGGGTGTTGTGTATAATTGTTGTGCATCATTGTTGTTCTTACCTTCGTAAAAACGTTGCTCCTGGATTTCCGGCCCGTATTAGTTCCTATTAGTTGTAGAGTCGTGTACAGAACCCTTAAGGGTTCCCCCTGAGGGACAGCTGAAGAGCCTTAAAGAGTTCAGATATTTTCTCAGAAGAGTTAAGATATGTTGTGGAACTGTACCTAGATATCCCAGACATAGAGATGTGTGTATGTTAAATATGGGTGTAAGGAGTTTCGGGTCCGGTGTATCGCACCGTGTCCTCACACCTAGGCTGTGCCATTTAGGACCGAGCCCAGGTGTAGCCTTGTTTTGTGTTTTATTTGTTTATGTTCATATATTTGTCTATGAGGTTGGTGAGTTCGGTTTTTATTCGTTTCCACGTATTCAAGAGGGTCTTGTTCATTGTTGAAATGACTATTTGTGTGTGTGTGTGTGTGTGTGTGTGTGTGTGTGTGTGTGTGTGTGTGCGAACGGTCTGCATGTTTAGTGCCAAATGACACTTCGTCATGTAGTGCACTGCAGAGGCTTTAGTACAGATGGGCTTATACATTATTTGATGACCTGTTCACCCTACTGCATGACCTATAGTAGGGAGTCTGGAGCCGAGTCACATAGCGTTCCCTGATGGACGTTAGGTGCATTACATCGGATCTTGTATCCGTTATTTAAGACCCCGTGGATTGGTGTCAGTGAGTGTGAGCTTACTGAAATAAGCTAAATGAACGAACGAATGAATAAATGAATGAATGAATGAATGAGTCATGTTTTCAGAGTCTCTTTTGGATTATAACAAGTAGCCTACATTATAATCCAGTGGCCTGCTATGGCCGATGTTGTCCACGAGGGGGCGATTAGACTGCACAGGTGCTTATTATCTATGATCTATTCCGGGGAGTTAAATATGTGGTCTGGAGGATGAGTGTAACTTAGTAACGCAGTCCACAGATTTAATCATGCATCCCAAAAAGCTTCTTCTCTCTTCGTTTCATGCAGAACCATACAGCTGGGGGTTTCATTTTCAGAAAAGGTTCAAAGCTAAACTAGTTTAGAAAACTAGAGCTAGAACCACCAGAGCTCTCACAGCCTATTGGCATGTAGTTAATGTATTTGTCTTATGCTAGTTTCCAGAAGGACCTTAAAACACGATGGGGCGTGCTTTTATAAGAAAAGTATCGACGGGAAAAATGATAATTAGATCATAATTCAATCACTGGACAAGA